>NW_024116527.1:0-17288 GCF_003073215.2 Triticum urartu
CACACCACTCCAACGGAGACGTACTTCCTCTCAAAGGGAAGGAACTTCGGCAACACATCCTCGTCTCCACCGTCTCCACTCTTGGTTATCTCATGCATTTACTTGTGTAGCTTATTTGTTTCATATATCTTGCTTGCTTGTGTTCCTATTCGTGTTGCATCATATAGGTTGCTCATCTAGTTGCATATCTAGACAACCTACTTTGATGCAAAGTTTAAATTGCTAAAGAAAAGCTAAAAAATGTTAGTTGCCTATTCACCCCCCCCCCTCTAGTCAACCATATCGATCCTTTCATATAGGAAGAACTTTCCTGAAGGGGCATTCATCATCAGAAAGACCTGGTCGTCGCCACTCCATCTAGAACAGGGAGAGAAGAGATCCGGAGAAGAAGAACCATTGAAGAGCTTCTTCATCTTGTTTCTCATCTTTATTCTATATCATTTCATCATGATCGTTGTAAGAGAAATTACAAGTTGTAAGATTAGGGTGTATGACTCTATTCATACTCATCTGGAGATTGAGACTTGTTTAATCATTCATCTTATTGTGGATCATCACAGTATTATTGATATGGTTTTCATTAGATTTTTCTCTGAGATGATTGGTTATTCTTCTATGATGTGTGAGTAATTCCCACATGCAAAAATAGTGCTCTCAAACTTGACCCATCCAAATTACTCTGAAATTAACAAAGTTCTCACAGAACTAAGAAACCAACAAGATAATCGGCCACTAAGCGTTTCATGCTCAACACTCCCTGGTTTGGAGACGAGCCACAGTTTTCCACTCCCAGACTAACCAAGAGTTCATGATCATCGTAGCAGCAGCAGCAGCATGCAACACATGCTTTAGCATAACATTTCTAGTGGCAAATGATGTAGACCATCATTGTCGGCGGCTCCTTGTTCTTCATCATCCTGAAGAGGCAGAGATCCCTCGCCGCAGCCGGTTATCGCGAGCGAAAGATGGCCAACCTTTGAGAACCCTCGAGCCTCGTGAGCAATGTCGCAGCTTAGTAGGCCATGATCTGCTCTTCCCCTCCCGTTGAAGCACCAAACTGATTCCACTATGCTTTCCACCATGATGGCCAACAGAAACTTCTCAACAAGATACCTGGCCGTGCACTGCGAGCCAAAGCACTGTTTATATACATAACGCAGGGCAAACATTAGAATGATGACCATGGTTTTGGATTCGATACCTCGATCTAAAGGCAAGAGATGGATATACACGACCTAACCAATGTGCCAGAATGTATTTTCTGATACAAAGGGGTTCAGGACTAACCTATAGTATGATTAAAAAAATTGAATTTCAATTCAAATTTTAAATTCTGTACGAAATTTTCCGGTATTTCGTGGTTACCATGGTAACCGAGAATTTCGGTGCCGCGCGAGAAAAAAAGTCTACATGGGATCCAAAACCTTGATGATGACCCAGATGCAGAGATACTTGGGAAATTTGTTCCTCTTTATCTTATCAAAGGATGCAGATGCAATCCAGGAACTGATAGAAAGCAAAAGAAGATGTTTTCCTTGATCTTACTAGTATGGGATTCTTTTGTCTGACATGCTGACAGGTGAGTCCTTGCTTTTGAGGCAGTGACTTTGGAGCTTCATGTCGGGGCGTCATGGCCGCAACAATGACTCGTCAAGGGTGGTTTAAGAGGTTTGAGCTTTTAGTTATTCCATCTAGTTTGTTTCGAATGAGCCTTGCAACTTTCTCTAGCGAGACTCATCGGATGAACCGGAGTTGCCCTGTCCTCAACGCAGCGGTCGACTGTTAGGCGGGTCTGATTTCTTCCGCGCACGGGAGGGGGGGGGTGCTCGTGCTTGTTAAGTTGGTGTTTGTCCAAAGTAAGTCGAAGTCGTCGGATCAGAGAGATGGTTGATGATGATGACGTCGATGGACAGTCCTTATGATCCGGTCATGTAGTTGTTAATGTTGAATGTTTTTTACACCCAGGTCGGCTGTGAGTGTTCGGTGGTTGGCTGCTGTGTGAGAAAAGTAAGAAAAAGCACACGCTATTCTACATGCATAATATTTGCAACACCAACATCAAGAACAAAATCAGCAAAGGGGGTGACCTAAACCTAACCCATCTAGACCAAATATAATAGCCATGTTTTAATAGACGAACCCAAAGAATGCTTCAATACCAAAAGGGTGAAATAAGTCATCATGTTGCTGTTGATAATAAGTGGCAGTTTGGGCACTATACTATACATACCTAAGCCAAGCTGCTTATTCTTCAGTTTGTTTCTTCAGCAACCAAATTCACCTACTCTGGCAGGAAGCAGTGCCTCTCCTGCCTCTCTTATTTCATTTATTTTTTACTTCGTGAGCCTGTACAGCAGACCTTCGGTCGGTTGGTTCGACACCTTGGGAAACAGATCTTGACGCCAGGGTTCGACAAAGACTGTTGCATGCTTTTCTTCCGGTACTCGCTGCTACAGATATCACAAAACGAATCCACTCGCTGCTGCGGATAATACACAAGCTAAAAACAGTGCCTTCAAACAACACATCACAGGTCGTTCAAACTTGACCCATCCAAATCACTCTCAAATTAACAAATTTCTCACAGGACTAAGGGGGGGGGGTGCTCGTGCTTGTTAAGTTGGTGTTTGTCCAAAGTAAGTCGAAGTCGTCGGATCAGAGAGAGATGGTTGATGATGATGACGTCGATGGACAGTCCTTATGATCCGGTCATGTAGTTGTTAATGTTGAATGTTTTTTACACCCAGGTCGGCTGTGAGTGTTCGGTGGTTGGCTGCTGTGTGAGAAAAGTAAGAAAAAGCACACGCTATTCTACATGCATAATATTTGCAACACCAACATCAAGAACAAAATCAGCAAAGGGGGTGACCTAAACCTAACCCATCTAGACCAAATATAATAGCCATGTTTTAATAGACGAACCCAAAGAATGCTTCAATACCAAAAGGGTGAAATAAGTCATCATGTTGCTGTTGATAATAAGTGGCAGTTTGGGCACTATACTATACATACCTAAGCCAAGCTGCTTATTCTTCAGTTTGTTTCTTCAGCAACCAAATTCACCTACTCTGGCAGGAAGCAGTGCCTCTCCTGCCTCTCTTATTTCATTTATTTTTTACTTCGTGAGCCTGTACAGCAGACCTTCGGTCGGTTGGTTCGACACCTTGGGAAACAGATCTTGACGCCAGGGTTCGACAAAGACTGTTGCATGCTTTTCTTCCGGTACTCGCTGCTACAGATATCACAAAACGAATCCACTCGCTGCTGCGGATAATACACAAGCTAAAAACAGTGCCTTCAAACAACACATCACAGGTCGTTCAAACTTGACCCATCCAAATCACTCTCAAATTAACAAATTTCTCACAGGACTAAGGGGGGGGGGTGCTCGTGCTTGTTAAGTTGGTGTTTGTCCAAAGTAAGTCGAAGTCGTCGGATCAGAGAGAGATGGTTGATGATGATGACGTCGATGGACAGTCCTTATGATCCGGTCATGTAGTTGTTAATGTTGAATGTTTTTTACACCCAGGTCGGCTGTGAGTGTTCGGTGGTTGGCTGCTGTGTGAGAAAAGTAAGAAAAAGCACACGCTATTCTACATGCATAATATTTGCAACACCAACATCAAGAACAAAATCAGCAAAGGGGGTGACCTAAACCTAACCCATCTAGACCAAATATAATAGCCATGTTTTAATAGACGAACCCAAAGAATGCTTCAATACCAAAAGGGTGAAATAAGTCATCATGTTGCTGTTGATAATAAGTGGCAGTTTGGGCACTATACTATACATACCTAAGCCAAGCTGCTTATTCTTCAGTTTGTTTCTTCAGCAACCAAATTCACCTACTCTGGCAGGAAGCAGTGCCTCTCCTGCCTCTCTTATTTCATTTATTTTTTACTTCGTGAGCCTGTACAGCAGACCTTCGGTCGGTTGGTTCGACACCTTGGGAAACAGATCTTGACGCCAGGGTTCGACAAAGACTGTTGCATGCTTTTCTTCCGGTACTCGCTGCTACAGATATCACAAAACGAATCCACTCGCTGCTGCGGATAATACACAAGCTAAAAACAGTGCCTTCAAACAACACATCACAGGTCGTTCAAACTTGACCCATCCAAATCACTCTCAAATTAACAAATTTCTCACAGGACTAAGGGGGGGGGGTGCTCGTGCTTGTTAAGTTGGTGTTTGTCCAAAGTAAGTCGAAGTCGTCGGATCAGAGAGAGATGGTTGATGATGATGACGTCGATGGACAGTCCTTATGATCCGGTCATGTAGTTGTTAATGTTGAATGTTTTTTACACCCAGGTCGGCTGTGAGTGTTCGGTGGTTGGCTGCTGTGTGAGAAAAGTAAGAAAAAGCACACGCTATTCTACATGCATAATATTTGCAACACCAACATCAAGAACAAAATCAGCAAAGGGGGTGACTTAAACCTAACCCATCTAGACCAAATATAATAGCCATGTTTTAATAGACGAACCCAAAGAATGCTTCAATACCAAAAGGGTGAAATAAGTCATCATGTTGCTGTTGATAATAAGTGGCAGTTTGGGCACTATACTATACATACCTAAGCCAAGCTGCTTATTCTTCAGTTTGTTTCTTCAGCAACCAAATTCACCTACTCTGGCAGGAAGCAGTGCCTCTCCTGCCTCTCTTATTTCATTTATTTTTTACTTCGTGAGCCTGTACAGCAGACCTTCGGTCGGTTGGTTCGACACCTTGGGAAACAGATCTTGACGCCAGGGTTCGACAAAGACTGTTGCATGCTTTTCTTCCGGTACTCGCTGCTACAGATATCACAAAACGAATCCACTCGCTGCTGCGGATAATACACAAGCTAAAAACAGTGCCTTCAAACAACACATCACAGGTCGTTCAAACTTGACCCATCCAAATCACTCTCAAATTAACAAATTTCTCACAGGACTAAGGGGGGGGGGTGCTCGTGCTTGTTAAGTTGGTGTTTGTCCAAAGTAAGTCGAAGTCGTCGGATCAGAGAGAGATGGTTGATGATGATGACGTCGATGGACAGTCCTTATGATCCGGTCATGTAGTTGTTAATGTTGAATGTTTTTTACACCCAGGTCGGCTGTGAGTGTTCGGTGGTTGGCTGCTGTGTGAGAAAAGTAAGAAAAAGCACACGCTATTCTACATGCATAATATTTGCAACACCAACATCAAGAACAAAATCAGCAAAGGGGGTGACCTAAACCTAACCCATCTAGACCAAATATAATAGCCATGTTTTAATAGACGAACCCAAAGAATGCTTCAATACCAAAAGGGTGAAATAAGTCATCATGTTGCTGTTGATAATAAGGGGCAGTTTGGGCACTATACTATACATACCTAAGCCAAGCTGCTTATTCTTCAGTTTGTTTCTTCAGCAACCAAATTCACCTACTCTGGCAGGAAGCAGTGCCTCTCCTGCCTCTCTTATTTCATTTATTTTTTACTTCGTGAGCCTGTACAGCAGACCTTCGGTCGGTTGGTTCGACACCTTGGGAAACAGATCTTGACGCCAGGGTTCGACAAAGACTGTTGCATGCTTTTCTTCCGGTACTCGCTGCTACAGATATCACAAAACGAATCCACTCGCTGCTGCGGATAATACACAAGCTAAAAACAGTGCCTTCAAACAACACATCACAGGTCGTTCAAACTTGACCCATCCAAATCACTCTCAAATTAACAAATTTCTCACAGGACTAAGAAACCACCAAGATAACTGATAAGTTTTTTGCTTAATGACTTCCTCGTTTGGAGATAAACCACATAACTTTTGCTCCCAGAGTTCAAGGCCAGCGTAGCAGCAGCATGCTTCACGCTAACATTTCTCACAGCGAATGATGTATATCTTCAAAGTTCAACACATAAATCCCATGAAAAATAAAGATGTTCACTCAAAATCAACCTTAGAAACACATAATAACATTTTCAAACTCAAACCGTCCAAATTACTCTGAAATTAACAAAGTACTGGTAGAAGTAATAAAATACTAAGATAATAGCAGATAAGTTTCTTGCTCTACGACTCCCTCGTTCAAGATATGCCACATCCCAACGTACATAGTTTTCCACCACCAGGGTTCATGATCACCAAAGCAGAAGCATGCAATACATGCTTCAGGCTAACATTCCTCACGGCGAATAATATGGATCACCATAGTCAGAGGCTCCTTGTTCTTTATCAGCTTGAAGAGACAGAGGTCCCCCTCCCTCAGGCGGTTGTCGCGGGCGAAAAACGTCCATCCTTTGAGAACCTTCACCACATGAGTTGTGTGTTGCATGTTGTGTTTCAAATTGGTTGGCCATGATCTGCTCTTCTCCTCCCGCTGAAGCACCAAACTGATCACACTACTCTTTCCACGATGATAGCCAGCAGCAGACTTCTGAACAAGATATCTGCTTGAGTATTGCGAGCCAAAGCGCTGTTTATACAGATAAGGCAGGGCAAAAGTTAGAATGTCACAAATATAGAGATACATGGAGATTTTTTCCCATCTGTACAGTACTGATAGGCAGCGACAGAAAATGTTATCCATGAACTTACTAGGGTGGGGGTGTTATAGGAACCACCCCGCCAGACATTGGACTTGCGCATGATAGCAACATACAAGGGCAGTTCTGACTCGATTTCCTCGACTTTCTCCAAGACTTTCTTCTCTTGTGCCCATGTTAGGCAAGCTTTGTCTGCCAGCATGAAGGGAGGTTCAGAACCTCCCTCAGAATCATCAGAGACTTCATGTTCCTCATGTTCCGAAGAGTACTCTTCACCTGGACAAGTTGTCACATGAATCAGAGAAGTATAATGCGAAATGAAATGTGACACATGCATCCTAGCAGTGGCAAGACATAGTGTCAAGCTGACATACCATCGGTAGGTGGTTCCTCCACATCACCTGCCTTTTTTGTGCTTGTCCTTCCATGATTTGAGCCAATGCCAGTTCTTGCACCAGGGGAATGATTAATGCTCGTTTTGCTAAGGAGATGGACAGTCATTGTGAATCTTTTCTGCTTGACATTTGTCATTGGTTGAAAGAGGCAGATATCGCCTTCTCTGACAGGATTGTCACGGACAAAGTTCCCTAAATAAAGGTTGCACCGACCAGCATCAGACGTTCTAGATGGCCTGTTATAGAGTTTGCACTTCCAAACCTTGTTTTTCCTAGGCAGCTGGAGTATGATAACTGTTTCTCCGCATGGCAAGTGCTCGAGTGCGTAATCCTTACATATTGCCTAGTTGAAAAAGTTATAGAAAGTGATAGTGATACTGTTGAGCTGTTTCATCTCATAGCCCAAGTACTAAATAGATAAGACATTAGGACTACCAGAAAGTCTAAATTGTTCCAATACGCATGGTTTCAACTGATAAGGCAACAATAATACTGATTTAGTTCTGAACTTTGTGTATATCCATGGTTTCAACTGTGTGCATATATTCATTTTGTGCAAACATCTATAGAGTAAGGCCATAAATAGAAAACAAATTGTACATGGCTACAGAAAGTGAGCAGTTTACACAAAATGTGATGGTAAAGCTTACGTACCAGAGTACGGCTATTGTTTACATTGCTCTTCTTCATCTGGACAACAAGCACCGGGATTTCAGGTCGAATTTTCTTTACAAGTCCAAGCATTTTTACCTCCTGTGCTTCTGTAAGATAGCACTGCCCTGACAAGACATAATACTTTGAAAGCTTCTGTCGATCTGACTCCAAAGAATTGTCTTCTGCTGTAAAAAAAATCCAACCGTAAGAGAACATGTGGTGGAGAGTAACTGAATAATCTGAGGACACTACTTAACCTGAGAATTCCTCAGAAGAATTACACATTGCAGGCATCTTTGCTGATTTTCTGTAACAGTACGAGCTTTCCTTCTGGCTTCCATCTGAATCTGAACATTCATCTGCTGATGACTGAGTAGTACCATCATGAGAACTGCTCGAATTATCAACATAGCGACTGCTTGGTTCATTAACATCAGAGGCTGCTTTCATCCCGGCACAGCATAAGACTTTCTCCTTACCATTGGAATCAAATATTATAACCTCAAAGAGGGCGTTTCCAAGGTACCGAAACATCAAGGTATAATTTTCTTCTATTTGATTGGCATCAACAAATGATGCCCAACCAGATTTCAGCATTGTTCGATTCATATTCTCAGTAACTGCAACATCATATATGTTACCATTGGGGGTTTGTAGTTTGATGGATCTCGAGATCTTCCCTCCAAACTGATTCACAAACCACTTAGGCATGACCTGTAACAAGCAGCAATTGTTTCAATGCAACGAAAAAACTCTAAAAACATCAGGCAACCACTGAAGTAGGGAAGTTAGAAAAGGCTTACCAAGCTATGCATAAAATTTCCGTTTATTTTTCTGATGAACCTTATCTTCCTCTCACAGTATTCGCAAGTGTTGCTCATCTTGGATCCTGTAATATGAATCACATACAATGCAAAGTTTTAAATAGTCGGCTATAGTGGTTTGAGCAGGGTGCCTCTAAATGGTATTCATGTACAATTGTCCGACAAAGTTGCAAAATGGTGGGCTATAGCACCGCTATAGCTATTTGAGCAGGGTGCCGCTATTTAAAACTATGGTACTATTCAAATTTCAGTTTGCGTAACTAGTACTACCCTAAAATCAGTTAAGATTGATAACTATGCCCTAAACTCTTTTGAGGGTAAGGTGAGTCTTTCTTTGTTTAAATATATAACAGAAGCAACAAAATGCTGTGAACACTACATAACTAATGCTGGCCTTAGAATCTGTTTTGATTCTTGTGTAAAAAGAAAGCAAAAGAACAAGAAAATAAAATTAGAAATACTGATGTTCTACGAAGGTGTGCTAGTATAAGAAAAGACATGATTATACTGCAAACAAGAGGTCAACTTGGCAGAAGAAGCACTGATGCATGCAATAATTTTCTGACTGGGTCTATTGATCACTACGATTCGTTTCTGATGTTGCATGTGCAGATCTAAATAAGTCACAGATATGACTTAGAGGAACTAAAAGACTGATGGTTAACAACCATAGAACAATCAGTTTCTGAAATTCCTATGAGTGTACAACATGACTGTTTTATACTACATTCCTATCAGTTTTCGAAATTTAGCACAAATACAAGGGAAGCCGAATAACAAAAGGACAGACCCTGTGCATAGAAGCTCCCACACAAGGTGGGATCTGGGGAGGGATTATAGGAACCTAGTCTTACCCCTGCAAAGTTCAATGCAGAGAGGCTGGTTCAAACCCAGAACCTCTTGGCACAGGCCGAATAACAAAGGAAAAAATACTGCTGCTCTATGAAGGTGTGGAAGTAGAACATGCGTGACTAAATTGTAAACAAAGAAATCTTTCTGATGCATGCAATAGTTTTCTAGGTGGATGTAGTGATTACTATGCTCCGTTTGTGATGCTACTAGGGGGACAAATGCAGATCTAAATCAATAACTGATATCTCTTTAAAAGGGAAAAAAATTACTGATGGTTAACAACCATAGAACAATCAGCTTCTGAAATTCCTACATAGTATAACAAGATTCCTAACCCCGCAAAAAAACAAACAAGATTCCTACCAAGTTCTGACAATGATCTAAAACAAAAAGGAAAGCAAAACAACAATTTAAAAAAAAAAATACAGCTGCTCCATTGAGGTGTAGAAGAAGAAAAAACGTGACTAAATTGCAAACAAAGAGAGCAACTTGGAAGAAGAAGCTTACCGTTGTGCTGAAGGCTGCTGCGCTGTACTAGGGAATACTACAGTCTGGGCTTACTTATGAAGGGGGGCGTCCAGGCACTGCAAGGGCACACACAGGTCAAAAGTCATTTATGAAGGGAGCTGTATGAAGTCTTCTCATATTTCCAAGACATAAATCTGAGTAGTACTACTATCGAGTAGATTAATGTCATGCTCACCCTCCTTAATTACCGTGATTTGACAAAAAACTAGAGAGGCTATTTCCCAACAGTACTACTGAAATCAAACTATCAAAGAGGCAACACTGCATGCAAACTTCTCATATTCCCCAAAAATCAGTTTCCCTATAGCCGCTTTCTCAAAACTCAAAGTAGTTTGCCCACGCGTGGAAAATTTGCAAAAAAATATTTCTTGCCTGTTTCTTGATAATGCTACTTTCACATCAGAGCTTGAGCCTTAATGCCATATACTCAGATTGATTGGATATTGCAGGTGTCTTCTAAGTTCTAACCCATGTCAGATTTTTTTTTCCAAAAAGGAGATTATACCGCTGGCCTCCGCCGTTTATTCATTTATTCTAACTCATTCAGAAGATGTGTCTAGCTTTAGGTCCAAATTATGCAATTTCAAAACTATTTCATTGTACATAGCTTTGACATGTTTAATTAAAGCGGATGTGCACAGTATGCACAAAATGGTGCATCCATTGATGAGTTCATCTGAATTATAAATTCTGAATAGTACTACCTGTATGAACCGGAAAGCAGCATGGTGGGAACCAATTTCAGAAGTTCATAGCCCGTTAGGCTAATAAAAATCACTGTGGGCAAAGTACTAACAATAGATGGGAAACTGAAGAGATTCTCATGATAAAATAGGGGTAACAGAGCCAAGACTTCACCAATGGCTATATATAATCCGGTGTCCAACTGATTAACTAATGAAAAGAACATACAACATATATCAACATAGATGCTCAAACAGGTCAAAGAAAACAAGAGGCTCAATTACAACAGGGGAAGATATTATAGTTTCTCATATTCTGACAAGTTAACCCAATCTTATTACCGATTAAAACTGTGACAATTACTAGCTAATATTGTACTAGAACCAATGAGGAATGTCTAATCACAAACTCTGGCCACTGGGTCTGGGCGCCATTGCAGATTAGCTAGTATGTTTGGACCTTGAGGGCGGCTTGAAGACGCAAAGGCGGATGCCGAGCACTACTCTCCATGATGGTCGCACCTCCATCCTTCGCCCTCCCCGCCTGCCATCCTCACGCAACCGAATCATCGCCTATTTTGAAGCAAAATATTTCTTGCCTATTTTCTTGATATTGGTGCTACTTTCACATCAGAGCTTGAACCGGAAAATGCCATGCCATATACTCAGATTCAAAGGAGATTGTGTCTTCTAACCTATGTTGGATTTTTTTTTTCTGAAATGAAAAGGAGATTAAACCGCTGGCCTCTGCATAAATCAATGCAAACCGTTTATTCATTTATTCTAACCCATTCAGAAGATGTGTGTAGCTTTAGGTCCATATTAAGCAATTTCAAAATTATTTCATTGTATAGCTTTGACATGTTTCATTGGTGCCATGAGTACTGAATAAATTAAAATGGCTGTATCCATTGATCAGGTCACGTGAATTCCAAATTCTAAATACTGCGTGTAGTAACCAGAAAGTAGCAAGGACCACTTTCAGAAGTTTATACCCACTAAGTTAGTAAAAATCACTGTGGACAAAGTGCTAACAATAGATGGGAAACCAAAGATATTCTCACGATGCAATACGGTAACACAACCAAGACATTACCAACAGCTATAATCCAGCGTCCAACTGACTAACTGAACATGATATCAATGTGGACTCTCACATAACAGAGAAAAATATTATAGCTTCTCATATTCTCACATGTTAACCAAATCCCATTATCGGCTAAAACAATGGCAAGTAGTACTAGATAATAATAATGTAATAGAGTCAGTGTGTAATTTCTAATCACATACTCTGGCTACTGGGTCTGGGTGTCATTGCAGATTAGCTAGTATGTTGGACAAAATCCCATTATCGCCGGCAGGAGTTGCAGAACAGTTTGAACAACCATTATGCACTGCCTCAAATTCTGTGAGAACCCACAAGCAAAAACAGTGCCCTCAAACAAGAGCAAGTTAGCAACAAATCACAGGTTGTTCAAACTTGACCCATCCAAATTACTCTCAAATTAACAAAGTCTCACAGAACTAAGAAACCCAACAAGATAATCGTCCAATGATATAGATTAGAGTTTCATGCTCAACGACTCCCTTGTTTTGGAGACGAGCCACACAGTTTTCCACTCCCAGACTGACCCAAAGTTCAACATTGTTGTAGGAGCAGCAGAATCAAGACATGCTTCAGGATAACATTTCTAGCGGCGGACGATGTAAACCCACATTGTCAGAAGCTCCTCACACTTCAGCAGCTTGAAGAGGCAGAGGTCCCCCTCCCGCAGGTGGTTGTCGCGGGCGAAAGATGGCCATCCTTTGAGAACCCTCGAGCCTTGTGAGCTATGCCGCAGCTTGGTAGGCCATGACCTACTCTTGCCCTCCCGCAGAAGCACCAACTCGACTCCTCTACGTTTTCCACAAGGATGGCCACCAGAAAACTTCTCAACAAGATACCTGGTTGCGTACTGCGAGCCAAAGCGCTGTTCATATACATAACAGAGGGCAAATGTTAGAAGGACACAGATGCAGACATACGTGGCAAATTCATTCCTATTTATCTTATCATTTTACCAAAGGATACGGATGCAATCCAGGAACTGATAGAAAGCAAAAGAAATGTTTTCCTTGAACTTACTAGCATGGGATTGTTTTGGCTGCCACGCTGACAGACAGTGCTCTTGCTCATGATAGCAACATAAAAGGGTGGTTTGAACTTAATCTTCTTAACTTTCTTTAACAATTTCTTCCGCTGTGTTGGTGTTAGACAAGCTTTCTCTGACAGCATGAAGAGACGCCCAGAAGCTCCCTCGGAACCCTCAGAGACTTCATGCTCTTCACACAGACAAGTTTTCATATGTTAGACATATATAATGTGAACCCAAGTGTGCGACATGTATCCTAGCAGTGGGAACAGCTTAGTGTCGTGCTGACTTACCATCGGTGTGTGGTTTGCCCTTAACGGCGCCCATCTTGGCCCTTTTTCTTCCGTAATTTGAGCCAATGTCAGTTCTTCCACCAGAGGAATGATCAATGTTCGCTTTGTGAAGGACATGGACTGTCACTATGAACCTTTTCTGCTTCACATTTGTCATTGGTTGAAAGAGGCAGATATCACCCTCATTAATATGGTTGTCACAAGCAAAGTTGTACAAAAAGAGGTTGCGCCGACCAGCATCAGACACGCCGGATGGCCTGATGCGGAATGTGCATTTCCAATCCTTGTTCTTCCCAGGCAGCTGGAGTATGACAGTAGTGTCTTCACATGGAAAGTGCTCGAGTGCATAATCCTTATGTATTATCTAATTGAAAAAAAGGACAAAATGGATAGTGATACTGTTATGCTTGTTATATCTGATACCTGAAGTAGTAAAGAGTTAAGAAGCTAAGACTGTAACAAAGGCATCGATAATGTTGATTTAGTAATGCATATGCATTTCGTTGCATATCGTTCAGAGTTTTGAGTTAGAACCAGAACACTGACTGACTTAAATAGTGTCATATAACAAGACAATGTGTGTAGGTACAGACAGTGAGCAATTTTCATACAAAATGCAGATGGCAAAACTTACGTACCAGAGTAGCATGCCGTTTTACGTTCGACTTCTTCATCTGTACAACTAGCACTGTGAATTTAGGTTGAATTTTCTCTATAAGCACGTCTATTTTCACCTTCTGTGCTTTTGTAAGATAGCACTGCGTTGATAAGACATAGTTACTGGAAAGCGTCTGTAGATTGGCTAACTCCACAGAATTGTCTACAGATAGACTGTCTTCTGCTGTAAAATGTTTCAACAGTAAGACAACATGTGCCGGAGGGTAACTGAATAATCTGAGTACAAAACTTAACCTGACAATTTCTCAGAACAATAAGATCTTCCCTTCTGGCTTCCATCTGAATCACATGGATTGCTCATCTTGGATATGCCCTATAAAACCAATCATATATTATATCAGGTGAAATTTTTCAAAGGTGTTTGCATAACTAATTTGATACCCTGAAATTATTCAAGATCAGTATGATGCCCTCTTCGAAATGCAAAAGCAGAGCTCATGCCATTAGTGGTCCAAATGATGGCCTAAGACCTTTTGGTGGGATTTGATCATATGCCCCAATTTTGTTTGTAAGTCGATCTTAGGCCATATTCCAATAGACTTTGTCAAACTTAAGAAAATTTGACTAACAACCAACCTAGAAATTCAATTAATTTTAAACGGAGAGAGTAATTGAAAATTATGCAATTACTCAAAGCATGTATGTTGGATGTCTGCAAGTGACAGTTATGCAACTGGCAATTATGTGCCCCCTGGATATATGCAAAGTTGATACTTCAGGCATCTACATATGCACTGTTATACGATTCCTAATACATTCATTAGGTGTTTGTAAAAAAAATCTATATAATTCAGGCATCTAATATCTACGCTATGCATCAGAGCTTGATTTTGAGCGCATATATACACTTATAAACTGCATCCTTGATTTGGGCAGCAGCATAAATTGGACAGTGCACAACTTGCTAGAGGTGAAGACTTTAGAGAACTGGGGTACCTGCTCTCCGTCGCCTTCCTCTGCCTCTGTCTGTGGTGGCACTTGCCCTTCCCCCTCCGCTCCCTGCTGTCCCAGAAGTCGAACCATGTACATGATGAGAAACTAGGCAAAGTATTTGAAAATAATTGAAGTAATTGAAAATGGGGTAAGAAGATTCATGTCAAACTAAAGTGGGGTACATGGTTGAAGGGGGGAAACTCTGTCCATAGATCAACACTACAGTATTGAAGAAGAGAAGACGCATGACTAAATTTCAAGCAAAGAGTGGAACATGGCAGAAGAAGGTTACCAAGGTGTTGCCACTGTCGCCGCTGCTTCCACTGCCTGGAGAAATGCAATAAAGGCTTCTTTAACTTATTCTTAGAAGCTACAACCACCATATTGAGAGGAAGACAAAGAAAAGCAAGAAGAGCCGCATACTAGCATCACTGTCGTTCTGGTAGTGCCTGCGGCACATGCTCCCGTCAAACACCTTCACGGTGAGCATGGCGTGGCAGCCGTCATAGCTTAGGACGAGGAAGTGCCCGAGCCGCAGATCATGAGCGCCGGCGAACTGCTCCCAGCCGCGCCCCAGGTAAATGTGGCCCTCGGCGTCGAACACAACTTCCACGTCCCACAAGCGATGCCAGCGCCCGGCCTCCCGCAACTTCACTTCAAAGGGCTCATGGCCGTCGAACACCCTAGCGAACTTGCCTGGCAGCCTCTGCGACGAAGATTAAGCAGTGGTTGAAAGCAGGTGTTCAAGCGGCCAAACAGATCAAAGATCAATGCATAGAAATAGATTAGATTGTGCGAGTAGGATGTATTTCGGTACCAGTTTCTTCAACGAATTTGAGAGCAAGATTGTGAAGAACTCAAAAGCCATTAATGCCTTGGGAATACAAGAAGGTTTCCTGTGCTCATGGGAAATAAAACACTGATTAATAACCATAGAACAATCAGTTTCTGAAATTCCTATCAATGTACAACATGACTATTTTTATATCAGTTTCTGAAATTCTGCAGAAATAAAAAGAAAGCAAAACAACTAATAAGATAAAAAAACAAATACTGCTGCTCTATGCAGGCGTGGTAGAAGGAAAGAAATGACTAAATTGTAAACAAAGAGAGCAACTTGGCAGAAGAAACTGTGTCAACCATAATTTTCTGATGCATGAAATATTTCTCTGAAATCACTGATGGTTAAACACCATAGAACATTCAGTTTCTGAAATTCCTATCACTGTATAACGAGACTGATTTCTATTCCTACCAGTTGCTGACAATCAGCAGAAATAAAAGGAAACCAAAAAACAACGATAAAACTAAAAAACAAATACTGATGTTCTATGCAGGCGTTGAAGAGTAAATAAATTGCAAACCTGAACAAGCTTCGCAGAAGAAGCTCACTGCGGTGCTGAAGGTTGGAGAGCTGCAGCAGAATGTATCAAGGGAATGGTGGTTCGGTCTTAATCTGTGTACTTATGAAGGAGCGTCCAGGTCAAAAGTATAGTCATTTAAGCGTGCATTGCATGCAGACTTCTTATATTCCCAAGGCAATAATCTGAAGAGTCTCTCTCTTATTCCCGAGATAGGACGGAGTATTAATAACATTTCCATGTCATGGTCAATATTCTTAATTACCACTGTTTATACCAAAAAAAATTTTTGGAGAGAATAACTCCCAACACCAACAGTAAAGCTCAAATCAAAGAGAGAAAGATACTCCGGTGACTTTGACATCAGAGCTTGAACTATTTGCAAGTAGAAATGGAAGTAAAAATTTCTGGTCTATATTCTAATTTCTAAGTACATATTGCTACTTTTACACCAGAGCTTGAACCTGAAACTTCATGCCATAAACTCAGATTAAAAAGGATATTGCAGACGTCTTCTAACCCACTTCGGTTTGTTTTTTTCTTTCCAAAAAAGAGATAAACCGCTGGCCTCTGTGTGTATCAATGCACGCCATTTATTCATTTATTCTAACCCATTTCAGATGAGTTTGGCTCGAGTATGAAGCAATTTCAAAAGTAGTTCACTGTATATAGCTTTGACTTGTTCCATTGCTGAAATGCCAAGATATAGGAAGAAAACGGTGCATCAGTTGATCAGGTCATCTGAATTCTGAATTATGCAACCTTTAGTAACCAGCAAGCAGGATGGTAAGAGCCAATTCCAGAAGTTTACACTCCATTAAGCTAATGAAAAATATATGGACAAAGTGGTGACAGTAAATGTGAAAACGGCAACATTACGATGATATACTCATAGGGTAACACAACAGCTGCTATGATCCAGCGTCCAACTGATTAACTGAACATGACATGCTGAATAGAATACAGAATGTTAGTACAGTATAAAAAATGGATGCTCACATCACATTTCACATCAGAGGAAAATAGCATGATAAATTGTTATTGCCTCTCATATTCTCAAATGCTAATCAATCCTAAGTAGCTAGTAATACTCCAAGTACTGCAATGGAAACAGTGAGGAATTTTTGGTGTCACATACTCCTGCTACTGGATGTCACTGACTCATTGTCATCAATCTCGAAAGGGCAAGATTCCACTGGGCTAATGCAGCATCCAATCGAACTATACTACATTAGCAAGGATTCCACGCAAACCCAATCTAACATTGAGATAGTTCACCATCGACATGCGGGAGCGAGGAGCTCGAAGACTCGAAGGAGAATAGGGATGAATCTGAGGAGGAGGAGAAGACAGGATCGCCGCGGCCGATGAATCTGAGGACGACCCGCCCCGACGGAGGTAGGACAGACGGGCGCGTGCCAACCACCTACCCGGCGGTAGCTCAC
>NW_024116528.1:0-5362 GCF_003073215.2 Triticum urartu
GCTGAACTCCTGTAATCATGAACAAAACAGGTACATCCAAATATTTTTGGTGGCACAATAAATGAGTTAGAGCCATACAAACATTCAATAGGAGTCTTATGGCCCAGAACTCTAGAAGGCATACCGTTTATTAGATAGGCAGCAGTTTTGACCGCTTCTCCCCAAAGGAATTTTGGCACATTCATCATAAACATGAGAGCTCGAGCAACTTCCAGTAGATGTCTATTCTTTCTCTCTGCCACCCCATTTTGTTCTGCAGTATTCACACAAGTTGTTTGATGTATAATACCATAAGAAGACAAGAAATTACTAAATTTACCATTGATATATTCGGTACCATTATCGGAGCGTAATATTTTCACATTCATGCCAAACTGGTTACGCACCATATTAAAAAAAATCTTTGAATGCAGGGAGAACTTCAGATTTATGCTTTAGGAGGTACAACCATGTGCACCTACTAAAACCATCAATGAAGGTCACATAATATCTATCCCCTGTGAGGGCCGTTACAACTGATGGACCCCATACATCTGAATGCACCACATCAAAAGGTATCTTACTTCTCTCATTACTACTAGGATAATTGGTTCTAGTGTGTTTAGCCAGTTCACACACATCACACAAAAGCTTCTCCTTACAATAATTTTTAACTTGAGATGGAAACATGCGACCAAGGGCTTGGAATGACAGATGCCCTAGTCTATAATGCATCAGTAGGAATTCATCAGTGGTCAAGCTATTCATCATACTGAGGGCATATGGAGATGGAGATGAGGCATTGGTAAGGTAGTAGAGGTTGTCGTGCTCAATTCCAGTCCCAAGATTTCTTCTTGTCTTCAGATCCTGAAATGTACATGAGTGAGGGTCGAAGGATGCCTTGCAATTACGTGAGTTTGTAATTGAACTAACTGACAAGAGGTCCACTGGCAAATTTGGGGCATGCAAGACTGGGCTTAAGGACAGAGATGGAGTACAATTAACGTTCCCATAACCCATTATCGGAGCTAAGGATCCATCAGCTATGCGTACCCTATCCCTTCGAGAACAAGGGGTATATGATGAAAAGTTCTTAGATGAGCCTGTCATGTGATTTGTGGCCCCTGAATCAATTATCCAAGATGTTAAAAAATTCTTCGTACCTTTCCCAGAATGAGCATCAGATGTAGCTTCAGCAGGGCCTTCTGAAGTATTTGCCATAAGTTTGCCTTTAAATTCTTCAAGTGCTTGGGCTGTTACAGCAAACCGTTCTCCCCCAAGTAAAGTAAGATGAGCTCGATCTGGTCTTCTTGCATTACTACCGCCACTAGTGAATCTGTTAAATTGTTTCGGTTGCCATCCAGGAGGATAACCAACTATATCAAAACAACTCTTCTTCAAATGGCCTGGTTTTTTACAGTGGTCACACACCATCTTAGGCTTCCTTGTGTAGTCAAATCTAGTAGCATTTGCTTGCTCATTTCTTGAAGTACCAGGAGACTGAATTTGCTTAACTGAAGATAGTGCAGCTCTGCTATCAACATTTGTTTGTGAAGATGTGATCTGATTGGCCAGCCGTGTTTCTTCCTCAAGTATACTTGAGATGGCTTGATCCAATGTAGGCCAATCTGCTGTGGCTTGTATGAGTTGGGAACGGAGATTGAACTCTGAGTTCAGACCATCAAGAAAAGTCTGAACCAACAATGGTTCAAACCACTCTCGAAGAGGGGTATGTCCCTGGGATCATGTGCCTTAAATGGTCTAAAATACTCCAGGTCTCTATAGAGTTTCTTGATTTCTCCCGCAAATTCAGTCACTGTCTTCTGCTCTTGCTTGATCTGCCTCAATTCATGGAAAATCCTACTGACTTGCATCTTGTTCGATTTTCCTGAGAACTGTTTCTCAATGCTTGTCCACACCTCAGCTGCAGACTGAAACCCTTCAACTTGTTCCCTAACAGTCTTCTCCATCGACCCCAACAGCCATACCATAACTCGCTTTTGATTCTGATCCCATTGCTCTTGTGTGACATCCGTTGGTTTTTTTTCATCGTCCTTCAAAAATTTCTGAAGTCCATGTGACTCCAGAATCAATGTGGCGTTCCGAGACCAGCTAAAAAAATCACCCGGACCAGTTAACCTGACAGGATTGGGTTCCAGGGTCTTCAAAATTTCAGAAGTACTGCTTGTCTTTGTTTGTGCCTGCTCCATCAGCTGTGAAATCATACGCTGCATACTTTCACACAATTTCTCAATACCGGAATCCCTACTGGTATCTCCCATGACCACTGAACAATTAGTGTATTTCTGGAAAAAACGAACAGCTACAATCCTTCACACAGTTCAATCCTCTCTACACCGAGTTACCACAAAGCAGGAAGATTCAATCCACCACAGGCTGCTGGACTAAAAACACGTCTACCTTATTGAGAGAAAAGGCAATACCAACTGGTCCGTGGCAGTTCCTACTTAGTGCAACACAGGAACACTTTAGAGTTCAGACCTGTACACCACAACGACGGCAGCGGAGCAGCACAAAGGCAACGTGGAGCGGAACAGCAGGAGGATGCCGCCTGCCAAGAGGACGGCGGCACAAAGGCACTGCGGCGCAGCCGGAAGATGCAGCCCCGCACGAGGACGACGGTGACCTTGGCGAAGTTTGGCTGCCACGCACAAAGGCGGATAGCCGCTTACGACCACGACGAGCAGCAAACTTAATCAGATCAAATCCAGGTCCAGGACCGATTGCTTTGATACCATGTTGAATCCCTCAAAAAGAAACGAATTTTGGTGTGAATCAACTAGGGATTTGAGAGGGGATTTGAGAGAGGAGTTCACAATACAGAGAACTGGAGCAACATCATGAGCTGCCGTCCATTCCTTTCCTTATCTCTCTCTTCCTTCTTTACACTCTTGTCCTCCTGACATTTATAATTTACACATTAGTACATCATACCAAATACAAATTTACCACTAAACTCAACAGATACTTTCAAAAAGACATTCATTGAAATTTATATACGGCACTATAAGTGAAAGACAATTAATACTTCGGTGGAACCCAACATGTGGCTATGATACAATTTTTTAGGGAGGTTGTGGCTATGAAACATTATTTTTGTGGGGGTATGGCTATGCAACTCTTTCTCGTGAATTTATATACGAAACCGTAATGATACAGACAAATCTGTTATCAATTTGGTAGCAGAACCTCAAAAAAAGGGGGGTTGCATATTTAAAAAGATATAAATACCCAACTAATTTACAAAACATGCTCTGCTCCTCTCTAATAAATCTATCCCAAAAGGTAGCTAAAATCCTCTATAATTTGAACATAATTTTGACGACAGATTAAACCAGCAAACTAAGTGAAAGAGATTGATTGGTCTGTGTCACAATACTTTGATGGAACTCTACATGTAGATATGAAGCCTTTGTTTCTCGCGGGATGTGGCCATGAAACCTTTTCCCCATGGATGTAGCTATGAAACCTTAACGGCATCAATATACATATCCGGCAATTTTATTACCGCCTTGATAGTAGAACCCAACAAGAAATGATTCGTATATCAAAAACTGTATATAAATACAGCAGCTTTACCAACATGGCTATAGTAGAACCCGGCAAGAAGGGCACATTTAAATCAAAATGCAGTAATACATGCTCTACTTCTACCCAAAAATGCATTATCTCACAGGTCCACTTCATACCTCTGAATACGTACATACAAAAACATCTAAATACATGTACATACAAAACCACCTAGATACAAAAACATACCTGAAGGAAGGGAAGCGAGGAAGACTCCGGCAAGCAACGCCAGTACAAGCAACGGGTAAAAGCCTCGCGTTCTCAGCATCGTATCCAAACAGCCCTGATCTCCTCTGCTCTCTACTCTAACAATGCAATGTACTACGAGTGTACAGGTGCATATCACAAACTGGCTGGGGCAACCATGTATTTATACTCGCTAGTAAATGTGTATCTTTTGATATTAGATAGTATATTAATTGTACACATATCTTAGGTAAGATATTGTTTGCGCGTTAATATGATTAATGCTGGATTTGATATTTGATATGGTATTAATTGCATGCTAAACATGTTGACCGCTCACCAATGGAGAGGCTTAAGTCGTTGGATTGATCTGGTTTGAGGCCCAGATTAGCTGCATGAGCCTCGTTGGGTCTTTCTATATTGGTATATAGAATAGATATTGATTCCCGGTGTGTGGAATTACACAAGTGCACACTGACACTAGTGTAAGGGCGCCATATTATAAAGGATAGGTTTGTAATTGTTTCTTGGTGGTCTCTTCTCCTATTCATGTACATTTAATCTACTCCCTCCGTTCCTAAATATAAATAGATTTCTGGGTATTTAATGTGTATAAGCTAGATTTGAAATACAAGGCCATGAAAAATTGCTCAAAAGTTGGTTATAGATCACAATTAAGTTCTTGAGTTTATTTGTAGATCTTATCCAATAAACCTTTTTACAATCAAAACATTTCAATGGGAAAACTCAAACACCTACTTGGAGTTTTTGGGTTTTGAAAATTTAAAGAATGAAAATGAAGTGAGAACAATGTAAAATCATGGTGTCATGATATGGTCTCTAGAGACAGATATAGAGATATAGAAGAGATTAGGCAGAGAAGATGTTTGCCAGTATGCGTAATTTATTCCATACTATTTTTTATTCTCTTTATTACAAGCATATTA
Organism: Triticum urartu; assembly: GCF_003073215.2. NCBI lineage: Eukaryota > Viridiplantae > Streptophyta > Magnoliopsida > Poales > Poaceae > Triticum > Triticum urartu. Next base: position 4,704 of record NW_024116528.1, read on the forward strand.
TTATGTTAGTAAACGTGCATCAATTAATCTCTAGTGTCCACCGAATCCATACGAGTTGGTGTGGTTGGCCGCCGCCAATGTTGCTCCTGCGAAATTAATGGGGTACACCGGCGTTTTGTTGGGGTAGAAGAGCCCAAAGTGCCTTTCTGTCTCAGCCCCGGGCTTCTGGTTCTCGTTGAACATGGCAAACACGTATGCCTCCATGGGTCCAGGCTTCTTGGGCGTGCCGTGTGCCACGTGGTTGATGAGGCCCTGGTTGTACGCCCGCGCGTTCTCCGGCGTCGCAGCGAGGCCGCCGGCGGACGGCCACCCGCTCTCTGACACCACCACCCTCACGCCCGGCGCCCCGGCCTTCTCCAGCGCGAAGTACATGGCGTCGACCATGGCGTTGAAGAGGTTGGTGTAGACGAGCCCGGTGCCGGCGTCCCTCACGGGTGTCGCGCCCGGCTGGAACGTCGCGTAGTCGAGCTTGATGTCCCTCGGGTTGCTGCTGTAGGCAAAGTACGGGTACACGTTGGCGAGCAGCGGCGCGCTGGTGCTGGCCAGGTGCCGGGCGATGTCGACCATGTAGGGCTGAGCGAACACGGCGGCGGAGGGCGGGAAGGAGTTGGTGAGCACGTTGAACCTCACCGCGGTGGACACCGTGATGCCGCCCAGGC
>NW_024116529.1:0-6930 GCF_003073215.2 Triticum urartu
AGCTGCCGGCATTCTCCCTCCTTATGTAAACCTTGTAAAATAAAAGAGAATAGCCATAAGTATTGTGACATAAAGTGAAATAACATTCCATAATGCAATAAATATCAATATAAAAGCATGATGCAAAATGGACGTATCAACTCCCCCAAGTTTAGACCTCGCTTGTCCTCAAGCGAAAAGCCGATAACAATAAATATGTCCTCATGTTTAGAGGTAGAGGCGTCGATAAAAATAAAATACGGACAAGACGGCATCATGATTATTCTCATAACAGCAACATATATAGATTTTGTCATATGATTACTTATGTTCAAGGGATGATCTATTCACAATGCAAAAGTATAAATCATAAACCTTATTGGGCTCCGACAAACTATAATCTCAATCATTGAAACAATTGCAATTTATCATAACATCGGTAAGAGTCTATGTCAGAGCTAAAAAGCAAGTCCACACACTCAACTACCATTTAGTCCTCCATAATTGCTAACACTCACGCAATACTTGTGGTTACGGAGTTTTAATCGGACACAGAGAAAGATAGGGGCTTATAGTTTTGCCCCACAACCTTTTACCTCAAGGGTAATGTCAACAATAATGGTTCATGCTCCCCTACATCCAATTAAAACTCTGGTGGATATATAGGGTGGCACTATTCTAATCCTGGGATCAAAATAACTATTTGGATCAGGGCTGGCCCTATAAGGAGCTGCGGAGATGCTCCCGAACTCATAAAATTCCACCCGAACAGAAAAAGGAAAAAATTACACCACCCCCGCTTACCTTATCCACACTCCCACATCCCCATTCTCGCGCGGATCCTCCCCGCCGCCGACGCACTTCCATCTCCCCCAGTCGCCGCCACCGTGGTTCCTCTTCGGTCGCCGCTGCCGTGGTTCCTCTGCCACCCCTTCCCTTCGCCCACCTTCCCCGCAACCTCTCTCAACCCTCCCAACAACCCACCAGCCCACCTCCGGCTGCCGCCCACCCACCGGCTTGCCGCCGCCCTTGCCTCCTCCCGGTGCGAGGCCGCCCCGCTTCCTCCTGGCGTGCCGCCGCCCCAACTACTTCCGGTTCGAGGCCACCGCACCACCTTCTTCCGTCGCGTGGCACCCGGTCCAGACGTGCTCCACCCGCCCACCCGGTCCCTGCGCTCCTCGTGCCGGCTCCCTCTGGTCCAGACGCGCTTCCCACTGCCGCCCGAGGCCACTGCGCCCCACCCCGTAGCCATCCTCGACCTCGTCCCTGCCGTGCCCGTCAGCAAGGTTAACTGTGAGATCCCTCCACGTCCTCTATACTCCACCTCCTTAATTTTCCATGGATTTGATCTTAAAGAATGGTGCAGTAGCTCCGGTGGCTTCTCTTCAGTCCATGAACGAGGTTGCTCAGTGGGACGCACGAGCTGGGGAGGCTGCAGTTCGGTGGCGCATACACACAGTTCGTCATTGCCCTGTGGCATCATCCTGCTGGTCAGTGACCAACGGAGCTGGCCTGAGGCGTGGTCTTGCTTGCTGGCGCTAGGCGCAGCTCGGCTGGAAGTAAGGAGCCTATGAAGTTTGGCCGGTGAGCCTATGCAGTCCGACGGCGCATGTGTGCTTGTGTCCTGTTCACGAGTGTAGCGTGTGTGATGGTTGTGTGCACACGACAGCCACATGCGGTGTTAAGAGAAACCAAGCTAGAAGTAGAAGGCAATACCTTCATACGCGTGTGCACGCAAGAAATACACAGAGAAGTTCAGGCAATGTGATGATGCAGGAGCGGCAGCATCCATGGCAACTCGAGTAAATTTCTTATGGTCATTCGAATAAAAAATGGTAGCGACTTCGTGGTGGCCGGCGTCTAGAATGCATGGTCAAAGCTAGTCTGAGTGTTGCTAGGTACATTCGGAGTAATACATTTACACTTTTCTTTAGGAAGATATTTTTAAGTCTGAACATGGTGTTCCTTTCTCTTCAGGAAGGTATTTGCTTTAAAAAGAACTACATCTCGCCAGTCCAATTGTATTCTTCTTCAGTTAACAACTTCAACATGGCAATATCTTCTTGCAACTTCTACTGAGTTTAATACCAAGATAGTAGCCATTCTTTCGACTTCCGTACTTCATTTGTAAGAACCATTATGGATTCCTAACAACATCTCTGCAATATTTCAGGAATTCTCGCTTCTTCCACAGCTCGCGAGATCAAAGGCCATTGTCGACAAAGCTAAGCTCAAGAGTGCAACTTCAGTCGAAGATATGCATTAGAGATTGTGAGAAGCTCTCACTAGTTTGGCTCTTCTGTTTAACTTGTGTCAACACATATGGCCTCTTCAGTTTGGGACTACAACTTCTTTTGAAAAGTCACGACTATGATGACAAATAATGCGGCCATAGTATCTGTTCTATGTGTAGTTCGTAATTTTCTTAGATGCCCCTTGGCTGTTAACACATAAACGTTGGTACTTGTGGCATATTATTTGTTATAACTGAGTCTGATCTGCTTCTTTCTTCCCAGCATCTCCTTGGTTGCTGTAATGTTGCTTCGTTTTGGTTGTAGAATATATGCGGTCTAATTTTTGTTATGTGTTTGAAAGATAGTGCAAATCTGGGTGGGGGTGTTCCTCACATATGTATGTTCTCGACATAGTTGAAGCTTCATAGAAATTTTTCCTTTTCAAAATGTCAGAAGTTCACTTGTGCAAAAAAGGTTCCTTAACCTCATTTACAGGAGAAAGTACACATAAATCCTGAGGTTCAAATTTTTAAACTACAATTGTTTGTGTCTGAAAGAACAAGTGCACGCAAGTTCAGAATTGGTAAAATTAGAACAAACATCAACACTAAGGAAACCTTCAAAAAAAAGTTTGTTGAAAAAACTCCCTCCCCCCCTTATTTTGAAAGTTAGCGCTAAAAAAATCCATGAAGTTCAAATAAGTTTAAATTAAAATAATAGACAAAAACTCATATTTACAAAAAAGAAGGATGTTCCATTTAAAAAAAATAAAAGGAGCCTCAAATTAAAAAAGGAGAGCAGTTCAATGTTACTATAACAATAAGATTTTTCTCGTGTCTAAAAACTGAAACCAAGAATAATTTTTATGGATTTAAAGCCTAGAGGTTCAAATTTAAAAATACGAAGAAGTTTAATGTTTATTAGAAACCGTAAGAAGATCAAATTAAAAAAAGCATCTCAAACAATTTCATATAAAAAGGGATTATTTCTCTTAAAAAAACTTAGAAGTTTATTTTTAAAATACAGAATAGGTCGATGTTTATTAAGAAACTAGGATTTTTCTGTTACTAAAAGGAATAACACCAAGTATAAATTGAAAAAACCAAAAAGTTCAATTTTTAAAAATAGAATAGTTTAATGTATATGATAAACCCAGATTTTCCTCGCTAGTAAATAAAAAACCAATAAGTTCAATTTCAAAAAGTGGAGCGGTTTGATATTTATTACAAAAACTCGAATTTTTCCCGTTACTAACAAAAAGATTCTCCTCCCCGTAGTTGTTATGCATCTACTACAGAAAAAATACATCGACCGTATAAGTTCACATATAGCTGGGAAGGAACAACTATAGCTCTGTTTGTGCACATGTTGTGTTTGGAGAGGCACGGTTTTGATTTTGATTTTGGGCTTGGATGTACAAGGTATATGATGAAGGTGAGACAACTAAGTGAAGTCCATTTGGACATGTGAAATTCAGTGAGCCGTATGAAAGGGAATAAGATCGTTTGTTTGTTTGGCCCCCATTTGTACATCAGGTTATCTAATTTCTTGTTTTGTATTGTTTCATGAAGTTCAATAGTATGCATTGATGCAAAAAATGTGCTTTTAATATGTTGGTTTAATGTAAAAAAACTAAAAAAATGTGAAGCCTCGAACAAGTTCAAAAACTACAACACAGAGACGTCCAAAATAGCGAGAAGTTCAACTACTACACGAAATGCATTTCAAATAAGAATAAAAAAGTTAGAGCAGTTCGATGTCTATAAAATCTCAGATTTTTTACGTTACTAAAGAGAAGCAGAGAGAAGTTCAATTGATAAGAGCCAGAAGTTCACGTACTACACGGTGTGAATTCTGTATTAAAAAGAACGAAAAAGAAAATGCTAAAAATTTTGTTGCTAGAAGTTCAAGTGCTCTACCCAAGAAAGTTCAAAAATTCTTGTGAGAGAGGTTGAACAAAAATACGTGACAGAAGTTCAAGGTGAAAATAGCGGGAAGTTCAACTACTTCGATTCAGAAGAGAATAAAAGAATAGAAAACTAAAAGCCTAAAAGGTTTGTTGCAAGAAGTTCACGTGCTCCACCCTACACGGTTCAAAAATTATATTTACGAAACGTCCGTCGTTCATTTACATGTTTTTTTAAAAAGTAAAAGACAACGTTGGTTTTCCATTTTAAAAACTGCACTCTAACGACAACGAATTTGTAACACATGTCTACATGAAAAACTTGCTGCGATTCATAAGCTTTCCACCGGGTATATTATGTGCCACATTTTGATGAACGGTTTAAAATTTTCATGTATACCATTTAAAACACATTTTGATGTATTTAAAAAAATCTTACCTGTTGAAAGAAGTTCATAGTGAAAACAATGAGAAGTTCAAGTACTGCAAGTAATGCATTTCAGGTGAGAAAAAAAGTATACAAAAATAAAAACTTAAAAGGTTTGTTGAAAGAAGTTCAAGTGCTTTGTCTGGAGAAGTTCAAAAATTCTTGCGAGAGAGATTCACCTTATATTTCCATGTTTGAATTTTTCCGTATAAAAATTGAATACAATCCTGTACTCAAGATATAAAAAGTTGAAGTTCAAATTGAAATAACAGAGAAGTTCGGAGTTTATTAAAACCTAGGGTTTACCTATTCAAAAAATAAAAAACACAACGCCTTTTTTTGCACTTTTAAAAACAACTCATAAACGGAAAAAATGGTTGCTAGAAGTTCAAGTGCTCGGCGAGGAAAAGTTCAAAAAATTCTTGTGAGAGAGGTTCACCATGTATTTAGATGTCCAAAATATATAAAAAGTTTAGTTTTTTGTGTTTTAAAATAATTCTCTCAAACCAGAGAGAAGTTCAAAGTGATAACAACCGGAAGTTCACGTGCTACATGGTGTGTATTTCATATAAGAAAAATACAATAACGTGAAACACAGTGAAGTTCAACAGACATGCCCCAGAAGTTCAACTACTTCACAAAGTGCATTTTCGTTCGCGATGAACGCATAAATCATGACATCGTCATTTTCTAATTTACCTCAAAACGACAGGAATATCATTTGTGTAAGTTCAAGTCCTCGGTCGGAGAAAGTTAAAAAAATTATTGTGAGAGACGTTTGTACAAAAGGAATATTATTTGTGTAATACTAACTAATGGATGAGAAAATTACAAACAAAAATACGTCACAGAAGTTCAACGTGAAAACAGCAGGAAGTTCAACTACTACGCTAAATGAATTTTAGATGAAAACTTTTAAAATCGTCGCGATTATGAAAAGATGATCAACACGGGAAACTTGCGTGTTTACAACAGCTTTCCATCGGTATATCACCTGCTCAATTCCGGTGAATGGATGGAGCGCTACTTGAAGTGGATAGAGATCTGCGAGAAAAAAAACACGTGAAAAACAGAGTGAAGTTCAAGCACACACGCTGAGAAGTTCAATTTCTTCACGTGGTGCATTTTTGAAGAATCTATTTCGCGATAAAGGCAGAATGCATGATCTCGCCGTTTTCGAAATTACTTGAAAACGGCCAGGATTCAGAGAAAACCATCAACATGAAAAAGTTTCAAATTTTCCGTAGCTTTTCAGCGGTATATTATTTGCCCCATTCCGATAAAGTTTGTAGAAATTACGGCAAAAATACGCTTTTTCCATTTTCAAAACTGACATAAAACTGTAATGAATTAGGAGAAACAATATATACAAAAAAGTTTCGCATTTCTTCAAGCTTTCCAACGCCATATCATTTGCTGCATTTGGACGTACGGCTAAAAAATTAGCTTGAAAATACGAACTCGGTGGAACTTGTACCGTTTTCTAAATTACTATTAAACCGTTCAAAATAAGAGAAAACTTTTACATGAAAAAGTAGCGCATTTTCATAAGCTTTCCAACGCCATATTATTTGCCTCAATTGGATTAGCCATTTAGAAATGGCATCGAAAATACGAACTCGGGTGTTCCGTTTGCGAAATTCTACGATTTTCCGAAATACTCTTTAACCATAGGGAATTAGAGAAAACTTTCAACATGTGGAAGGAGCGGTTTTGAAGCAGCTTTCCAATGCCACATTATTTGCCTCATTCCGATAAACGGTTTAAAAATGCGATCGAAAATATGATTCATGTTTTTTGTATGAAGAAAAAACGGTTTTCAAAACTGCTCTTAAACCGCTTATATTTTGCCAAAAATTTAACTTGGGTCATGATACTGATGTCCATAGCTTTCCAACGGTATATCGCAAGCCCCATTTGAACACCTTTTAGCTGAAGTTCAACCTAGTACTCGGGGAAGGTCAGGCGCGTTACTCGGGAAGTTCATGTTGTGATCAGAATATTATTCTGATCCCGTGATCAGAATATTATGCTTGCCAACTTCCAACAACTTTTAATCATCATACTCTTTCTATGTGAAGTCATTACTCTCAATAAGATCAATATGAACTCTTTGTTTCTTTTTATTCTTTTTCTTTTTTTCTTTTATTCACCCAAGATCATGGCAAAATAATCAAGCCCTTGACTCAACACTAATCTTTATTATATATAGCTCACAGACTCGATTACAAAGAGAGATCAAAGAGCAAAACTCAAAACTAGATCATGCCATAAACTTTATTCTACTAGATCAATATACTACTAATAGGATCGATCTAAGAAAAAACGGTAAAGATAGGAGTTGTGATTGTGATACGAAACCGGGGCACCTCCCCCAAGCTTGG
>NW_024116530.1:0-11113 GCF_003073215.2 Triticum urartu
CAAAACGGTGACGGAGGGCGACGGGGGAAGGGGGCGGCGTTGCTGGGCGGATGTGGAGGCGACGGCAGCTGGAAGAGTCGCCGGAAAAAATGGACGGCGGCGTAGAAGGCGGGAGGGTTGCTTTGTTGGCCGCAAGGTGGGACGGGAGGCCAATGTGCCACAGACCAGCGGGCCCGAAAATAAGAGTAGGCGAGCGCGCGTTCGTCGCATGTCCGCGCCGACGCAAATCAGACTCAAAAATGGGCCAGGAATGGGTCGCCCGCGGATGAAAAACGAACGCGCGTCCATTTAGGTCGGTGCGTTGGGCCGCCTTTTCTGTCCGCGCCGATCCAAACGAACGGCCGTGGACGAAATAGATCGCCTCATTAAAGTTGCTTTAACAAAAAGTGTACACACTAATGTGAGAAGTACATAATCGCATAAAAATTCGTCAAAATCTATCAACATAAGACAAAAAAGATATAGCTTCAGAAATACAGACACGAGAAACCAAATGGTAAAAATGCTTGGTATCCATCTTGAATTTAAATATTAAAAAAAAGCACAAAACATCCCCATCCCCGATAAAGTGATACGTCCCGAGTGTGTCACAAGAAGCGGCGCAAGCTGATCCCATGATGAGCCAGGGGTCCTTTAATTAGTCTTTTTTTCCTTTAATTAGTGAGTATTTACTACGATTTGAAAGAAAAAGCATTCACTGCCCTACGCAAGGATGTGATGCAAGGCAAGAACATTAGCAGGCTGGATAATGTTTTGGAAACTCAGAAAGGCAGTGTAGCTTTACAAAAACTATGCATCATGGCAAAATCACACACAACACTTCCAAGTGTCTAATATAAACACTTTTAGGCGAGTTTTCAGAAGCTTGCCTCTACCTATATCTGAACCAAGGTTTCAGAAAGATTGCAAGTACTTCTTAACCAAAGAAGTAACACATTCAATAAGATACGACAGCAGCAAATTAGCATTCAGAACATCCTAACGGTATTGCATTCCATAAGATGGATAGTTCCTGGTTTAACGAGAATTCAGAACATTCTACACGGCTGAATGAGGGTTGCTAAACTGTGGTGCATGTCGAGTTTCTGGTTTTCGCTGTACATAACTGGAGCTCAAAAGGAAGGGTGAGACAATGAGCCCTAAAACTGCTTTTCGGAAAACATGGGGTTACTGTTCCTTGCATGCCGGCAAAATGTCAAGAGACTGGTGAGATGAGCACTGTACTCCCGAATCCGATCACATGACAATGGCAGATGCAAAAGATCTCTTCCCTATTGAATTGAAACCTGGCACTGACCAGCCGGAGTTCACATTGTAGACTTCCACCTACAACAGAAAGAAGAAATTGTCCTTGAAAGAGGGCACATATTTGTGAGGGCAACAGTTAACCGTCGGTACAATGTTTACTTACAGTGTCCAGTATCTGTTCGTTGGACCGCAGACCGCCGAGGACAAACAAGCTATCATCAAAAGTAACCGCAGAGGCGTATCCTCTTGGGTTGCTCATGGGATCACCCATCCTCCAGGCGTTGAGGCGAGGATCAAAGATCTCAACACTGGAAACCATGCTGTCCCCATCATACCCTCCAATAGCATATCTGAAACAATAAACCTCCTAACTCAGTTTCTTGCCAAGATTAATGCCCAAGATGCCATCGGCTTTGTGTTCAGCGAGATCTAAAATAACATGAAGAGTATACTCACAGGACTTCTCCCAGGACAGCTACAGCATGACATCCTCTCCTTGCTTTCATGCTTGGGAGCTTAACCCAGAAACCCTCCCTTGGATCATACCTTTCTGCTGACCTGTACATGATGTGGTTGTTAGTTGATGATGTCTTAAATCATGTGCTTCCACCATGTCATTTTATCATTTTATCATTCAAATGGTTATATTAGCATCCAAGAAAAAGAATGTGTCAGAAACATTTATAGATTTGATTAAAGATTTACACCATCCTCTCATTGCTTACATGTCATTTTATCATTCAAGTGGTCATATTATCATTCAAGTGGTCATATTAGCATCCAAGAGAAAGTATGTGTCAGAACCATTTATAGATTTGACTCGAGATTTACTAGCATTTACACCATCACATTGATATTACCATCATGAAATGTACTTTTATAATGTATACTATATAGGTGTAGCATATTTTTATAGAAACTGATGAGCAAAAAGTCACATGGGTGTCAATGCCCTAAAGCACTTAAAAGGGTGGAACACATGGAAGTAACATAATGGAGGAAAATAGCAAGGGAACTTACTGTAAATACTTGCTACCATCGAATCCACCAGATGCATAGATGACACCACTCGATTCTGCTGCTGCTAGAGCAAATCTCTGAAACGTGTTGCAGCATACTTAAGAGATCAGTGTCAAAATTAGCCAACTAGCTGAACTACTCTCCCGATTACCGCCAATATTAGAATAATCAATTCAACTATGCTTTTCAGTTATACCATTACACAGCAACAAGATTCTAGATAATCTAAGATGAGGATGCAATGCAGAATTTAATTGGTACGAAGCTATGCAGAAGATGATATCATTGAAAAACTAAATTAAGTCGATGTCTCCTATTTGATAGCATTAAGGTCACTGAGTTTATTACAGTGCAATCATGACTATTCTAATTAATTCAAGGGCATTTTTCCGTTATCCTACATTACGTAGGAACAAAATTCAAGATATTGTGTGTACACGAGGATGCAATGCAGAACTCAACTGGTACAAAGCTATGCAGAAGATGATCAAGTTGAAAATTTGAAGTAAACAGATGTCACTTATTGTCCATATTAAGGTCACTGAGTTCATCACAGTGCAATCATGACAAGACTAGGAGAATGAGTTCAGTGTTGCTATGAAATAGGCTGCAAACATATCAAAGGACACAAAGTAATCACTAGAAGCAACTGGGAGGCCAAGAACATACTGGTTGCAGCATAGACGGACTACATATCCACTTCCCAAGAAAAGGATCAAACATCTCAACTTCTGAAAAAGTTTGTGTTCCATCTCCTCCACCCATCGCATATATTTTGCCATTAAGACTTACTCCAGCAAGAGATCCTTTCTCATGGTTCAAACAGGGGCATATCATCCACTCATTACTCCTTGTATTATAGCATTCCGCTGTAAGAAAAGAAAGTACATAAATGCAGTTTGAAGTCCAGAGAAAGAAAGACAGAAGCACATTTAAATATCAGTATACCTACCTGTGTTATACCATGAACTTCCATCCCCACCACCAAAAACAAATATACAGCCTTCCATTGCGGCAACAGATGCATATGAACGCGCAGAGCCCATCGATGTGAGAGACACAAGGATGTCTTTTTTTGGAGAGAAGGAATCAAGAGACGATAACCAGGTCACACCATTATAACCACCGATCAGGAATATTGCTGGCATGTCCAGATTATCGCACATGCTTCCTTGAAGAGACAAGGAGGAGTCAAATTTGAATTGTAACTCATCTATGCGATATTCCAGTTGCTGAACTTTTCTTCCAGAGTCTTTAACTACTTCCTTCAACGAAATGATTTCTTGATCTGATTTAATCTGGAAAATAACAGGACCATAATCAGACTATATATATGCAGGACGTGTTTGCATAAAAAGTACAAAATAGCGGCCAACACATTTTGGATAATGAGTATACATGGCACGAAAAGTAAGGTAGCCAGATTTATCATACCAGCTAACCAGGTCTGTGGATTGACAGAAATAAGTACTGTATAAAGATGAAATGAATGGTCCATACAAGTGAGCATAAATCACAGTGGTAAGAAAATTGAGCAATGTAACCATGTGGGAATCCTTAATTACTTTATAACAAATTAACTTCTATTTTCAATATATGTGGTAGTAGCATTCCCTCCTACTCTTGTAGTAAAATTTCCCTACTACTGTCTTTTCCTCGAGAAAAATCCCCATAACAGCATACTACCCAAGTGCATAAAACCGCACGTGATGTGTAACACAAAATCTTGTATTCTTTTCAATCCAACAAGTAATAAAAGCGCCAATCAATAGTTACATTCCACATTTCACATGTTCAAGAAGAAATGAGGAACCTGATTCTTCTCCAGTGCATCAGCCTTCTTGGCCAAGTCAGTGATGATTCGTAGAAGCTGCACAGGAGAATGAAAAGAATAATGTGAGTGATACACATGTTATCAGGCACGAGGTTATGAATTGTAGTCGAATGATGAAAAGCAAAATAATGCACACAGAAAGGGATAGAATGGGCACCTCAGCCTTTGCTTGATGTTGCTCAAAAGATGAATTATCTTCCACGGTAGAACATAATGGCTTGTTGGAAAGGCTTGAATTGGCCTGTGTTTCTTCAGGTACATGATGGCTGGGAGTAGAAAGGCTTGCATTGGCCTGTGCTTCTTCAGGTACATATTGATCTTGAATAGGAAGGTCTACATTCACATGTGTTTCTTCAGCAACCTTTTGATCTTGGCAAGGAAAGCTTCCATTGACCTGTGTTTCTTCAGGTACATATTCATCTTGACTAGAAAGTTTTGCATTGACCTGTATTTCTTCAGCAACATATTCATCTTGACTAGGAAGGCTTGTGTTGACCCGTGTTTCTTCAGGTACATACTCATCTTGGCTAGAAAGGTTTGCACTGATCTGTGTTTTTTCAGATACATACTCATCCTGACCAGAAAGGTTCGCATTAACCTGTGTTTCTTCAGGTACATACACATCTGGACTAGAATAAACAAAATCATGGGATGATAGTGCTGCCTGCTGTCTTAAGTCAACCAACTCCTTCAGTTTTTTCAGGATAGATGATCTTTCAAGCTGTACCCCAACACCATCTGATTCATTTTGAAGCCCATTGCCTATTCCATTGTGTGAGTTCACAAGCATGTCTCCATTAGAAGAATGACTTCCTCCATTCACAGGATTGGCAACCGGTTCATTGCACTGCATAAGCTCCATTCCGTCAGCAACACTTTTGTACGAGGAATGTTGACTGGCCTCATCTGGACCAAACTGGTTCTGAAAATCATTGTCATCCAAATCCTCCCAGTCAGAAACTAGCTCTCCAGATGTCTTCCCATCAGTTTTGCTGTCTGATGTTCCAGTAACACTGCCACTATCCACATCAGAATCAACCCAGTCATCTGGAACAATTCCACTTGAACTTGAAAGAACACTAAACGGGTTGATGTCCTTTGAATTGGCTCTGCCTTTCTTTTGGTGCGGGGTAACTGATGCCACCCTTTTAGTTGATGGTAAAGAAGTTGATAGAACACTAGATGGATTGATGTCCTTCAAATTGGCTGTGCCTTTCTTTTGGACAGGAATACCTGATGACATCCTGTTAGTTGATGGTAAAGGTACAGGCAGACTCCTTTTGCTTGAAACAGCTGGGACTTGCTTGAAATTGAGAGGACCAACTGACTTGAACAAAGCAATTAAAGCTCTAGTTTGTGCATGGTCTAGCTCAAAATAGAAGTAGTGATGTGTATAATAATTATCTTGAATCACTTTTTTGTATTGGACCTCAAAGAGTGGCTGATAGCGAGTCCTTGTGCAAATGCGAACCTTAAAAACAGAAGCAGTTGCTTTATGTTAGCATGCATAAACTGGAAACAAACTTAGCTATAGATACACCAAACAAATCATGAACACTGTTTGGAGATTCATATTTGTTGATACCTGTGCAGGAAAAGGTGTCCTTAAAGTGCCATCATTACTCCAAGCATATGGGTCAATGGAGTTCTGACCAGGACTGGCAGCCTCAAAAACACCATGCAGCTTTCTGTCAGTGTAGTTGAATAGAAATAAAGGTAGGCCAGCTTTGACATTCCTCACATATGAATAATGCAACGCAGGCAGACCTATAGAGCAAGTGGTGCAAACTAATTAGGGTGAGAAATTCAACAAAAAGATAAGGTTAAACAAGTCTATATTTCATAAACCCTATAACACATCAAGATGGCGATGGGACAAGTTCACACATTTCGCTCTATCCACATACGAGATCAAGAAAAAGAAGTGTGGAGTACATAGTTCCATAAATAAAAAAGGTAAATGCTCCTTTACGAGCATCCAATCTGCACCATCAGAATTAGAACAAAAAGCATGGCAATGGTCCATTTGTAGGGGTTTTGGCCAAAAAAATAAGTTTACAAGGGTGTTTAGGCGGCCTTAAAGCCTGACTAAAATACTGGCAAGGCCTGAGGAATGAACGAACAGGCTACAATATTTTGTAACTTAAGGCACCAATGAACTATATAGCGCATCAGCCTATATAGTCGGTATTGCCAAACACAAAATGATGTTGTTACAGATAATATCATAATAATGGTGTAAAGCAAGAGGTGAAAGGTGGAATTCACAAACCAAACAGCTGTTTATTGAAGCACTCTTCAATTGTCTCATGCTTGCAACCAAAGATCACTCCTCCTAGCTGGGTTTCCCGAAGATTACGGGTCTGTACTGCCTGCATTGCACGATCGTGGGTCTGTCTTTCTTCAAACACCCTGTGGTTCACAATTTTTTTGAGGTATGCAAATCATATAGTCAGTAGATGTGGGTATGAACTCATATTCAAGGGAGAAATAAAACCAAAAGATTCAATAATTGGCAATATACTTTTCAAACTGCAGATAACTCTAGGCAGGGCATACAAATGAGCATTATTATGCCAAGCTGTATCCAAATAAACCCTGTATTAGTACAGTAATTGGCAAGGAACATTCGACAATTACAAAAATCATTCATTTTTTATGCAGGGTGACAACCAAAATTCAAACTGAAACAAGAATTCCAAGTCAAGACAGTGTGATGACCATAACAGTTGGTCAAACTGTTAAGAATCCTCAAAGCTTAAATCCAAATCACAAACAGCCCAACAGAAACCCTTCAACTAAGATGATAACACTGCACAGCGTGACACTGAATAAACCCCCTCAGCTTGAGCGACAAGAACCAGATCAAACACTGAATTCCGTCCCAGTCAGACCCAAAATTAGCATCCAAGCTTCAGGAACCTCACAGTATGACCCAATGCATACATTGTAGAGCGCTATTTGCGCATTAAGTATGTGGAACTACGCACTGAAGCCACATCCGAAGCAATCACACATCGCTAATATACGGAATTGAAATAACGAGCAATACACAACTAGACAGGTAATAATCATCATGCACGGATGAAGCAAAAGCAACCGTCATCTCGTCACAGAGCAATTGACCACACAATTATCTTCCAGGGCCATATCTGGTACGCACAAGCACTGGTACCAAAATTTTCTAATCCGCAAAATAAGCATAGAAACAACAGGACAAGGTCGAAAAGGGGAAAATAGAAACAGGAAGCCAAACATTTCGCGCCTACGCACTGAAACGAAATCCACCGAACTAGCGCGAACAAGCGGGAAATCGCCGGATAAGGCAAGAAGTAATCGCGAATGGTACAAGCACACCGCGCGGAATCCAAAGTTCCCCGTCGTCTAAAACCCTAACTAACCCCTGGTGATCAGCGACGCTAAACCCCGCAATAAAGCACCGTCTAAGCCGAAATCGACAAACCCTAGCAATCAATCGAGCCCCAACAACCCGCATTCGCCCGCCATCCGGCGGAAGCACCGGGACGACCGAAACCCTAGAACGACCGAGGATCTCGCACCAAAAACCCACTTGAAAAATCGAGAAAAATGCCAGAAAATAAAAGGGGGAAAAGGCACGCCACCGCAACGAGCCCCCGCGAAGCAAGCGCGCGATCGATCGAGAGCGCGGGGACGAACCGAGGGCGGCGATGGGGATCGGTCTGGGGCTCACCTGATCGCTTCGCCTGCCGGAGAAGGCCCCTCCTTTTGCTGCCCTGGTTCCTCTTTTTCGGTTGGGTTTTCCTTCCCCCTTCTCTCCCCTTCGTATTTAGTGTGCACTGTCACAGCAATGCGGTGTGTGTGAGGGGGCCGATTATGTAGGTGGTGGCGGGGTGGGGGTGGGAGGATTACCACCGCGGTCACTCCGCGGTCTCCGATCGGCTGCGTCAAAGCGACCGGGCCACTAGCAGGGTTTTTTTTTAACCGCACACGTTATGGCCTTGTTTGGATTCATGGGTTAAAGCTAATTTGAACTAGTTTGGGTTCAAATAGCCTTAAAAGTTTCAAATATGATGGCTAGTTTGAGCTAGTTGCATTTAACCCATCCAAAAAATACTATCTCATTCAAGAGGTGTTAATTGGAAATAGTTCTCCTAGTGCATTTATTGTCAATCTAACCATGTCATCCAAACACCTTTTTGGCTAGAGTTAGTTCAGGGTTAGTCATGAGTTAGAAACTAATTCTAACTTTTTAGCTAAATTAAAGTATCCACAGGGCCTATATATTAATCAATATATAGGCCCTGTGGATACTCTAATTTAGCTAAAAAGTTTGGTTGCTCGCATTGTATGTGCTCACATGGGTACATGTTGTTTGGTTACATACGAGCATAGAATTGTGTTCATCTTGTATCCTACTTGATGAGCTTATCAAGACTACTACACCTTACACACTATCACACCGAGCACATCAACACCACAACACTGCTATGACAATGAACTGTACGAAGATGATGAAGTTATTCATCCCTAACGGTCGATCCACCTTCTTGCCAACCTCAACATTGCTGCATGAATACTCTTGCACATACTTGGAGTAAGCATCTTATGTCGCCTACCCAATCTTAAACCCTCCTTTGTGGTTGCTGTCGTTGTACCCTGAAACTTGTTTGTTGCAACCTTCCCATGAACTGTAAACTCCTGGAACCCTACCTTCGAACACCACATACCACTTTCCCTAGTAGTGCAAACGAGCAATAAGTTTAAGCATCAAGCATTGGAACACACAAACATCAAGCAATGAAAAACTCTAGGAGCAAGCAATGGAGCAGAAGAGCATTGATAAGCATGCATGATCATAGCAAGTTCAACCGAGCACTACTTTGGTGTCATCCTACCACCACATCCAAAAGAGGGTGTCATCCTACCACCGCAAGTTCGTGATCACCGCGAGGATCATCGTGAGGGGTTAGTATATACCACCTACCAAAATATACAAACCATAAGATTGTTTTCAAGCCTTGACTACACAAAATATACGTCGTCGTCCTTGTCACCTCGCCGTCGAGGATCATGCACGCCGTCACCACCAGTAGAAGCAGCACTAGTAGTAGTGCTTGCCCAGCCAGGTCCTCAGCCAGAGCACCCTATGGTCTATTCCCATGACAACAAACCCAACACCCTGGGCTTTGTTGTCCAGCAGGTGGCTGAGAGCCACCATGAGAGCCTCTGGGCTGAAGCCAATCTGATCCATGACAGCGTTGTAGAGCTTAGGATGGACGTCCACACTCTTGCTCTCCCTGATGGCGGTGGCCACCTCCTTCACTGCCTCAGTCATGCTGCTGAAGACGCTCAGCTCCTCCTCCATGAAGCCTGCCTGCTTCCTCTTTCTATCAAGCACAAGAACGTGCTCACCATCCTTCTCAGGAGCATCAACGTTGATGGTGTCTAACTCCTAGGTGTCTGGATACTCCGACATCGGTGATCCCAGCGGCTGACCATAGCCCATGGCATGCTTGCCGGTTGCCAGCCCGAAGGAGAAAATCTGCTGCATCTGGTGGTAGTTCTGGATAGGGGTGTTGAGGAACTCTGCGTCCTTGGGGTGAGCCTAAGAAGAAACAGGGCAGACAGGTTAGTTAGTATGGCACTGGTTCATAGGCTTGAACTACTAGTCTGCTAGAATGGCATGGTTTCTGAGCAAACCGCGACGTGGCCTTGGTAGTGCTCTGCCTCCAGAAGGATCGAGCACATGTCCTCATCCCATGAAGCACCATTGAGGTCTCTAAGCTTGGACGCGGTGATCCACCTAGCTCTCCACTTCCTCAGACGGTTGTACACCTGGGTCGAGGTGACCTCCTGTCCATAGAAGTCGAACACCTGCTTTGCAACAAGGTTCAAGTACACCTCCTCGAAGCCCTTGTCAGTCCTCACCCCACTAGCTATGATCTCACACATCTTGTTAAGCACAAAAGTGGAGAGGAACGACTGCCATTTCATGTTGTTCCCCCTGCCATCCTTCTTCTCCTTTTGTTGCTGCCTTTTGAGCGGCAGCATGAGCAACAACATTGGGCTGAGCCAGCACAAATGGAGGAACTGTAGGCAGCACCTCGAAAACCTCTTAATCAAGAGGCATCTGTTCCATAGGAGGCTGAGATTCCTTGACGTAGGATGGTGGGAACTGTCTCTCGGACAGCACGAGGGCCTGACTAAACTCTTGCGTGGTCATGTCCTACAAACGTAAGTGTCATCAACACCACAAGACACTACACATGGACAGTATGAACTAGCAGTACAGCATGGACAGCTCGAACTAGCAGTACATCTTGGACAGATCGAACTAGCAGTACATCATGGATAGACCGAACTAGCAGTAACACATGCACAAGCATACCATGGCATAACAGAGCACTAATCATGGAGAACAGAGCACTAATCATGAACACATGGATGATCTTGTTCAACACTTGCACACTACCATACCACCGATTCATCCATGATCACTAACTACCAACACTTGCCCACGTGGAAACAACCCCTAGCATGCTCCAAATCCATCATAACTAGCTACTCCAACATCACAACCAAACATATCGGATGACCTAACCTTAGCACAAGGACAGATCTAGCTAGAACTAGAAGAGAGAGGTGGTGATTGAACTTATAGACGCCATTGGAACGGTCGTGGAGGAGGTGCCTAGCACGTCGGAGAGGAGGAGGAGTCGACCCGCCGCCGTAGTGAACCGGTCGCCGGAGTAGATGCGCCACTTACCTCGTCGTCGAAGTGGATCCGTGCCGAAGGGAAAGATCAAGAGAGGGGAAATGGTGGCGAGAGTTTTGCCGCGGCGGTGACCCTCGATATATAGGGCGACCGAATCAGCGGGCGGTGACTCAAATTTGTCCACCCGCTTTTTGGGAGACGCGCCATCGCTCCCGCCATCTCCCTCCCCTGCGCGGCGCGGCGCGGTGTTACCCTCTTCTGCATCGCTCGAGCCTGGCTCGCTGGAAACGGCCGATTCGGCCATTCCTAGCGAG
>NW_024116531.1:0-14391 GCF_003073215.2 Triticum urartu
CCGGTATTTCGCCAAAAAAAAATTAAAAAAATTTAATGCCCCCATACAATGTGGAAACCTGTGCACATCGCTGCTAGTATATAAATAGGCCAGCGCCATGCCTATTGCAGCATACATCTAAGTAGTTGCATATCTCACACTACTCATAACAATGTCGATTTCGTTCTCGCAAGAGCTGCTCATCCCCACCGTACTCGTGCTTCTTGTTTCCCTGTGCTTGTACTTCAGGTCTAGTAGTAGATCAAAGAATCCATCGGTGCTCCCAATCGACTGGCCAATAGTGCACATGTTGCCGGCATTCATTGCCAACCTCCATAACTTGTGTGACTATTGTGCTGCGAGCCTCGCCGAATCAGGCCACAACTTCAGGATACATCTTCCCCAAGCGCACATGTTCCTCACTTGCGACCCTGTGAACATCCGGCACATCTTCACGACGAACCACACAAACTTCCCAAAGGGCGTGGAGTTCGCAGCCATCTTCGACATCATGGCTGGAAGCTTCTTCACCATTGATGGTGAGCCGTATCATCGGCAGCGTGTGAAATTTCATAGCGTGCTCGGCAACCCACGGTTGGTTGCTAGTATGGTAGCTTGCTGCCGCGACAAGATGGAGAATGGCCTCCTCCCATTGTTCACACAAATGGCGAGCACCGGCACTCCATTCGACATGCAAGAAGTGGTTTCGAGGTTTATGTTTGACCTGGCTGCCACATCGCTCTTTGGTGTGGACACTAGCCTCTTATCCTTGGACATGCCTCCCATGGACGTTGCAATTGCGATGGACACCGTAATGGAGGTAGCCCTTTTCCGGCACATCCTGCCGGCCTCTTGCTGGAAGGCTATGAGGTGGCTAAACATCGGCCCAGAGAGAAAGCTCGATGCGGCACACACGGTGCTACGAGGGTTCGTCACAGATATGATCAAGGAGAAGATTAACAGAGGCTGTATTGGTAATGAAGAGGAGCAAGAAAGTGCAGATATTCTATCTTCCTACATCAACGATCCAGACTATGCCGATGTTGAATTGCTCCATGCGATGCTCCTCGCCTTTATGCTCGCTGGGAAGGACACAATTGGCGTGACCTTGATATGGACCTTCTACAAGCTCGCCCAGAATCCTAAGATTGTATCAATCATCCGCAGTGAACTCTCACCCATTGCATTACACAAAATAGACACGGGTACGGGCGCCATGGTAATCTTTGACCCAGAGGAGACAAAATCCATTGTCTATTTGAGAGCTGTCTTGTATGAGACTCTCAGATTGTACCCACCGGCCCCTTTCGAGCGCAAGACAATGGTTGCCGATAATATCATGCCGAGTGGTCATGAGGTGCATGCCGGCGAAACCATCCTTATTTCACTCCACTCCATGGGGAGGATGGAGGACATATGGGGCAAGGACTGTCACGACTACAACCCGCATAGGTGGCTCTTGGAGGGTAGCAACAAGCTGAGGTATGAACCATCTCACAAATTCTTGTCTTTCAACTCGGGTCCGAGGATTTGCCCTGGGAAGGAAATCGCTGTTATCCAAATGAGAACCATCGTTGCCACGGTGGTATGGAACTTTGACTTGGAGGTGGTGAAAGGACAGAGTATCGAGCCGAAGCTGTCTTGTACACTAGTGACAGAAAGAGAGATAGAGTAATTATATACTCGAAGATGTATGAGCTATTCAGCTCCCTCTAATATATATACAGATGAATATATTGTACCTCGTTATCAATTTTAATATACCTCATTATTAGTTACAACATAACCCAAAGTGCGTTATGTCAAAAAATTCATTTGGGTTCATATATATCTACAGATAGAGCTTCTGATCTATCTGAGAGAACATACTTTATTTATATTACTCCCTCCGTTTCTATTTAGACTGCATATAAGGTTTGGTCAAAGTCAAGCTTTGTAAAGTTTGAGTAACTTTATATTAAAAAATAAAAACATTAAGAATATGAAATCAATATTATCAGATGCACCACAAAATGTATTTTCATGCTATATAGTTTTAATATTGTAGATGTTCATTTTTTTATATAAATTTGGTCAAACTCTGTGTAGTTTGACTTTGACCAAATCTTATATGCATGCGGAGTAAAAAGAAACGGACGGAGTACTGCTCAGATGTGAAGTGCAATATGGAAGGCTGAATTTTTGGGTAGGCATGTTTGGTCGTTTCTTTTGGTCATCAAAAATACCGTGCTGGTATAGTTACATGCTGTATTGCCCTTATGTATACCCTGTATAGACGCGGATTATTGAAGAATTATCAAAACTGTGTAAATCAGTTGCCAGAATTAAGGTAGTCAGTATATTATGCATGTGTTGTCAGTGGTTACACTCAACATGTGCAGTTTTCTAGATTTGAGAATAATTTGTAACATGTGAGTAGTTGTGTCAATGGATATTTTTTTGAAAAGGTGGACATCCCCGCCCTGTGCATCAAAATGATGCATACGGCCATTTTATTTAAACGAAACAAAGTGACACAAGGTCTAAAATCCAGTATAGCTCACGGCAGGAGCAAGACTCGAAAATGAAAATCTGAAAATAACTTAAAGCCACGACCAGCGAAACATAGGACTAGATGGCTAAATACCTATCCCATTAGTGGACGGCCATCCAAACCGGTTGTATATATATCCCGTGCTACCGTCTCCCGCTGATTGCACCCAGTAACCAAGAGCTCCCTGCAGTCTGTATGAGTGAGTAACGACCACGTACGGATCCAAGCAGTAACTCTGAAGATAACCTGCAAAAAATTAATGAAGTTCTTTCTATTAAAAATCATATCATTTATGCAGTTCCATATATCCCAGAGTAATGCACATATTCCTATCCAGATACGTCCCGTGATAATAGGCTCTACCCCAGTTAGCCATGTCCCAAACAACATGTCAATGCTAATTGAAGGGTTAATGTTAAATGCTATATGAATCATGTGCCAGAGGAGCTTGGCTAGGGAGCAGTCAATGAAGAGATGTTGAATTGTTTGATCTTGGTCACAAAAACAACATCGAGGACTACCAACCCATCTTCACCTCAGAAAATTATCCGTCGTAAGAATCACCTCCTTATGGACAAACCACATGAAAATCTTGATTCTCAGCGGAACTTTAATTTTCCATATATGCATTGTTCTCGGGATTGGGACAAAATTAAGTAAATCCAGGTACATAGATTTCAATATAAATATACCGTTCTTAGTTAAATTCCATTGAAACGCGTCTGGCTGGTCCAAAAGTTGAACATCCATCAGCCTTCATACCAAATGTAACCAGGAAGTCCAGCGTTCCCCCATAAGGGATCTCCTGAATGGAATATTCAATGGAGACGAGTTTAATACTATAGAAATGTAAGCCTCCTTACATTGTATAATATTATATAACATAGGATACTGAAGTGCTAGGGGCAGATCTCGTAGCCAGGTATCCTCCCGAAATCTGGTAGTTCTACCGTCTCCAACAATAATTTTTACTCTTCGAAAGAAGGTGTCTTTCTTTCTCATTAGCCCCTTCCAGAACGGCGAGTCATTAGGTCTTACGGTTACCTGGGCTAGGGATTTAGTATGGAGGTATTTGTTACGAAGGATATGTGCCCACATACCCTCAAACTTGGTAAGCAACCTATAAAGCCATTTGCTAAGTAGGCATTTATTTTTAATTTCCAAATTCTCAATCCCTAGACCTCCTTGGTCTTTGGGACTGCAAATGGTATCCCACCTGGTTAATCTATACTCTGTCTTAACCTCATCACTTCGCCAGAAGAAATGAAATCGATAGAAATCTAACCTTTTAAGTACCCCTAGAGGCACTTCAAAGAAAGATAGAAGGAACATAGACATACTTGTAACAACAAATTTATTAACACGAGCCTACCTCCATAAGACATAAGGTTGCCCTTCCAGCAGCTTAGTTTTTTTTTGAATCGATCCTCAAGACATTTTCATTCTTTATTGTAAAGTATTCGATGGTGAATTGGAATCCCTAGGTAATGAAATGGCAAATAGCCCACTTCAGAAATGAACAATTGTCTATGGGCATCTTGTTCCTCTTTAGCTCACCCAAAGCAGAACAGTTCACTCTTGTGAAAATCAATTTTTAGACCTGACAATTGTTCGAAGAGGCAAAGGACCAGTTTCATATTTTTAGCCTTTGCAAGGTCATGTTTCAAGAACATGATAGTGTTTTCCGTGTATTGTAAAATGGATATGCCCCCATCAACTAGATGAGCGATGAGACCACCTACCTGGCCATTATCCTTAGCCCTACCTATCAGGACTGCCAACATGTCTACCACAATGTTGAACAAGACCGGGGATATTAAATCCCCTTATCTTAAGCCTTTATAGGTCTGGAAATAATTACCAGTGTCATCATTCACTTTGATCCCCATGCTATCTTTTTGGATAAAAGAGTCAACATGTCTCCGCCAGGATTCGGCAAACCCCTTCATATGCATAGTCTGTTGGAGAAAGGGCCATTTGACCTTATCATAACCTTTTTCAAAATCCACCTTTATAGTTGTGAGCCTGAGCGCATAATGGCTAATTCTACACTCCGGCAGGACTTAAACGCACCACCTGGCCGAACAAACTAATCATTATTCAACTCCTGGTAAACTCCCTTGCAAAATAAAGTGATGGTATTAAATTCATTACCGGCTGCATGCATCAAACCTCCGCGTCGCGTCGTACTATCTATTCACCAAACCTCTCCTGGTAAATTCCCTTGCAAACCATAGTAACAAAATTAAATTCGTTACTGCACTACACATCCCCATCCATTCCCGTACTAGCTATTCTCCTTAATACCTTCTAGTAAAATACAGTGGAAACACAGTAACAGAGTTAACATCATTACGGACAACCTGCACTAGTATTCCGTCACGCACTAACATAATTAAAATGGTTACCACTGCATGCACCAATCCTTCGCCGCGCATGCATGAATCCCCGCAGCCCCTAATTCTACAATTACCGGATGCATGCATGAATCCCCGCAGCTCCTAATTCTACAAGTAAATTTCCTAGTACATCCTTACCAGATGCATGCTAGTACTAGTACTGCCTACTCTTTGTAAAATCATCAATGATTAGGAAGAAGATGAAATTGGCATGTCGTATCGTAAAAGGGTGTACAGACTGATAAAACTTTATTAGGTCCTTTTACAAGAATAAATTGATCTTTCTATGTATTGCTCAAATTTTACTATAAAATTATTGTGTTACTACATATTGCTTAATTTTTGTGTTTACACTAGGGGAGGTTTGTATGGCGTGCGTTGGTTGTGCTGGACTGCTGGCTAGAATCGTAACGTGCGCGTGAAGTTGGTTCGAACGGCTGCCTGATTAGTGCGTGAAGTTGGAGCGTAGAATAAGAGTAATGCGCTCAGGGTCATGCAGATGAACTCATCAGGCTAACTGCAAGGCCACCCTCGGCAGATGCAAGAGCAATGTCACCCTCGGCCAGGGCACTCGAAGAGCGATCTCGTCAACAACCACAAGTACTCATCTGCATTTTTCTGATGGTCTGTTTAATTTATTATTTTAAAGTTTAGATTATGCCTTATGAAATGATGACCCTGAAAAAAATGCTATTACAGTTTTTTTTCCTTTTCTATCATAATATAGCATTCTAATTTCAGAAGAAATAGAACATGTCATCAATCATCAATCAGTAATTTTGAAGTGAACTACATATGGACTTGCACGTAACTTTGATTTTTTTACATCTTATGTCGATTTCTCTTTTATATATGTGTTTTGATTATTAAATTAATTCTAGGCTACCTCTGAATTGGCCGTAGCTTCGTCATGTGCTGTGACAAAATTTATGTCAATAACATTGGATAACAAATACTCTGCGGCCGGCCAATTTCATTTCCACTGCACACTTCCTATGTGTATAGTGGTGCATCTTGTTGTTTTCTTTTCTCTTCTCTTCAATTTGATAACGTAAATTACGTATGGTCTAAATTCATGATTTGTCTAGATGATAAATATTCATGTGGGGAGTCTCCCCCCCTTGCCCTGTACGTGCTTAGGACGCGATAGGGGCGTGACATTGCCACCTCCCCGCAACGTTGATGCGCCCGCTGTTCCGCTACACGCATGAGGGGCCCAAGACTGTGAGGGGGCGTGAGCGGACTCTAGGGATGAGTGAGGCACCTATTGTTTGTCACTCTCCAACTATCCATTTAGTTAGGTATCTCTCTTTTTCCATCCATCCATTTAGTTAGGTATCTCTCTCTCTCAAAAACACACACTTCACTATTGTACAACTACATATATTGTACCTCTATCAGAGTCAATATACAGAGAAGCAGTTGTTCCAGCTAGCATAACAAGCAGATGGACAACTACACATGAGAACTGTTTATATACAGGTTCAAACTATTTCAGTTTTATTGCCGATCGGCATGAAAGCCGGAACCAACGCACAAGAAAACAAAGGATGATGGAGACATGTAGTGGAGGTTGGAGTATAATGTACGTCCCTCTCCTACGTTTGTACTTTTGATTGAGTTGACTGGTGCATGAATTATATATGGTATCCGATGCAAAAAATCTTGAGTTCAAGACACTGCAATGCAAGATTAAAATATGATCATGCATCCTTCATCGATCCTATGTATAAAGACTAAAATAGCCTAGACGTGAGTAGGAGGGCCTCAATCTATCAGTTTAGTTTTGCGGCCAATGTCATAGACTTCAGAGGAGCATAGACGTGCGGGAGAGTGTTGCAGTATGGTGTCCAACCCTCTCCCATAGTTTGGTCTTTTGGATGAGTTGGATGAACATTAATTCAATATGAAGTGCAACATGAATCATTGAATCTAAACCAGTTATCAACACTCTGGTAAGAGCATCAGCTGCGGGCCTGAACAAGTAAAGAGGGTGGCTGTAAGATAATATATGTACTGAACATGAATCATTACCTAATATCCATCCTAGATTATCTTTATTCATATCTGTCAGACTAATATATCACGGGATTGTGATATACTCTTAATCCCCTAAACCGAGGACCATCAAATATATTTGTGATCTCCCTTTTATGGTTAAGATTAGACAGGATTGCACATACTTGTCTATACAATTAAGACGTAATGGAAAGGCCCGGGCGTGGTCTATTCCTTCCCATACTTAGCACTATACATCACCCATCCATCCTATTCATTTATTTGCGTTGCCTTTGCTATCCTAACACTGCGTCCACTATGCCACACAAAATGTCCCCTCGTTCCAGTGCTTGTATTTTTCTTGGTTACTCTCCTCACCAGAATGGATACCATTGCATGAATCTCACCACACACTACATAATAATTCTCGCCACGTTGTTTTCGATGAAAACTCGTTTCCCTTTGCCTCCTCGCGGCCAACTCCTACTGCCTCATATGATTTTCTTGACGACCTTCCTCCCATATTAGTCTAGCAATATCTACTCCCTCCATTCCTAAGTATAAGCCCTATTAAAGATTTCAATATAGACAACATACGGAGCAAAATGAGTGAATCTATATATATATCTGTATGTAGTTCGTATTCAAATCTCTAAAAAGGCTTATATTTAGGACAGAGGGAGTAGCTCTCAATACCTTGTACTGCAATTATGGACGGATGTGTAAACAAAATTGTCCCCTGGTGGCCCTGGTCTATAGATCATGGACAACGCTAACACCCACGCGTGTGGTGGGAGCGAAACCCGCCCACACGCCCTATAACAAACATACTGCGTCATGTCACCGCATGCATGCATGTGGGAATCTTTTTGGATTTTCAGTTTTTAAAATGTTTTATCCTTTAAATAAAAAATCCGATTGAAGATCCGTTTTCACCATTAAATCACTCGCGACGAGATCTTCGGAACTAGATCTCATATCAATATATTTCGATGAATTTTTTTTGGCTAAAAGTTGCCATGTCTATTGCACATGAATTGTCATGGTGTTTACACTGAAGTTGCCATGATATGTTTCAACTATTTTCTTCTACATTTAAAAGTAAATTTTAACATTTATAAAACGGGGAATTAAGAAATTAGACTTGCCATGAACCATAAACTAAAATTGCCATGATACAAGCATTTAAAATTGCCATGGTTCATACAAAAAATAATTTTCATGGTCAAAGTACTGGAGTTGCCATCATCAAAATAATAAAATTGCCATGCTCTACAAATTGAAATTGCCACATGGCAACTTTAGTTTAAGCACATGGCAACTACAGTGTGAGCATCGTGGAGTATAAAATTGCCATGCTCTACAAATTGAAATTGCCACATGGCAACTACAGTGTGAGCATCGTGGTAACTTTTGGGCAAAAAAAAAATTCGTCGAAACATATCAACATGGGGTCTAGTTTTGAAGATCTCATCGAGACGGATTTAATGGTGAAAACCGATTTTTAATTCAATTTTTAATTAGGATATAAAATATTTTTAAGCCGAAAACCAAAAAGATTCCTACTGATGTCATCTGTTCACATGTGGTAAAATGAGTGATAAAGAAGGCGTGTGGGTGATGTGCAAGATGCCATACATGTGGGCGTTAGTTTTTCTCTAGATCATTATACGACAAAAAATTATAGGGGAGGTGCAACATATATGACGGAAAGACAGCAGAGCGTTGATTTTCATTGATAAAGAAGAAGGTAAGGTACATGGTAAACCGGAGGCCCAAGGAGAACAAAACTGGCGTGGCTGGCATTAGTCCACCCTGTACACAGAAGTGATCTAGCGAACTCAAGGTGGCTCAAAGAAAGCTGACATCGGTGCGAGCCCAGCGTGTTGCCAGGTCCTTGCCTCATCGATGATGCGGCCATGAACCTACTCGGCCGAGGAGGAGACGTGATTGAAAACTCTCGCGTTCCGCTCCTTCGAGATGCCCCATGACACAAGCAGTCAAGAGGCCTTCCAAATAGCCCATCTCGGCCGTGGTAGCCCGGCAGTTTGTCGTCTGAATCGCAACCGCAGCGAGCAGTCTGTGGGCATAGGCAGCGCAGTGAACGGCATGCCTAGCGAGGATGCGGTCCTCTCCCACGCGTCCGCGGTGAAGGGGCAGGCCGCAATCATGTGGTGGGCTGTTTCCGGCGCGGCCTGACATAGCGAGCAGATCGGGTCGTGTTCGATCCTTCGCTTGGCCAAGTTATCCGCCGTCATAATCCTCCCTTGCAACAGTAGCCAGGCGAAGCATTTAGCCCCGGGAGATGCTTTTGCCTGCCAGATTATGGCCTTATCGTTGGTTTGAATGCTGCCCTTAAATTGCATCTTGTATGCAGAAGCCGCCGTGTATTCGCCGGACGCTGTCCACTTCCAGGCAATCCGGTCTTCGACGTTGTCATTGGTGGTGATGCTCGTAGCAGCCTCCCAGAGATCACAGAGCTCGTGTAGAATCGTCAGCGTGGGGTTGGGCTTGAGAAGCGTCAGCCAATGGCTGTCAAGCATCGCTGCTCTGAAGGATAACCGTTTCCCGTTGCAGTGCTTGTACAGGTTGGGCCAGCAATCGGCCGGTCTGTTTCCCGTAGCCCAATGCAAGCGCCAGAACGACGCCGTTCGCCCATCGCCGATGCAGATTGTTGACGAGGCACGGAATACAGCCTCCGCGTCGGGGTCACTCGGCAGGATCAGATTACCCCAAGTCCGGTCTCTATCAGTCCATGTGAGCCAACACCAACGGGCCCGTAAGGCGCTTCCCTGTCTCTGCAGGTCATGGATGCCCAGCCCTCCGAGCTCTCGAGGCCGACAGACATTGCTCCATCTTACTAAGCATTTACCAGCCGGGGAAACCTCATCCGCCGCCCAAAGGAAGCCCCTACGCAGCCTATCCACCATCTTGATGGACCACTTTGGCGGCGCAATCGGCATTATCCGATAAATTGCCATTGCAGAGAGGGTGGTTCTAACCAGTTCAATTCTTCCCGGCAGTGCAATCAGCTTGGCTTTCCACCCTCTCAATCTCTTGGACAGACTGTCAAGGGCCGGCTGCAGGTCCTCCCATCGCAGGCGCCCATCAGTTAGAGGCAAGCCAAGGTAGGTCACCGGGATCTTCCTAATGTCACAGTCAGATTCCTCGACCACACACTCGGCCTCTCCATCAACCGTCACTGCATCTGATGGGCGTGGCGGTGCTCTTGGACCAATTTACTCGAAGGCCGGAGACCCATTGGAAGCAGGAGAGCAACTCGATAGCAGCATGGAGCTCGGTTTTGGATGGGTTGAGGAAGGGCACGGCATCATCAGCGTATATATATGGATAGGCAGTAGGGCATTGTCGTTCTTCCAATGGGAGCCAACACCCCCCCCTGGCCGGCGGCTGAACATACATGAAGTTGTCGAGTATTGACCGGTTCTTGATGAATGCGCTCTGACAGGGGGAGATGAGATTGTGCATCAGCGCCTGGCAAGGATTTTAGCAATCAGCTTTGCAAAGCTATGAATTAGGCAGATTGGTCTAAATTCCGTCAGTTTTGTCGCTCCTTCCAACTTGGGGAGGAGGATCATGATGACGGTGTTAAGAGCATGCAGATTTGAAGCGTTCAAGCTGCCAAACTTGTTGATCGCTGCCATGACATCTCGTCTGATGGTCTGCCAGCAACGTTGATAGAACAGCCCCGTAAACCCATCTGGTCCAGGCGCCTTGTCCGGACTAGTGTCATTAATTGCTTCTAGAACTTCCTCTTCGGAGAAATCTTCTTCGAGCTGGCTCATGGCATGTGTACTAAAAGTGTAGCCAATCTGGGAGAATAGTAGCTGATTGGAACGCTCGGCCGGGGAGCCAACCAGTCCATGGAAAAACTCCCAGGCCAGTCTCAACTTATCCTCTTGCCCGACGTATAGCTGCCCCTCGTGCTGAATTGTCTGGATGTAATTCTTGCGTCGTCTTGCCAAGGCCTTCAGATGAAAAAATTTGGTGCATGCGTCTCCTTCCTTGATACCGCGAACCCTAGACTTCTGGCGCCAAATCGATCTCTGTAGCGCACTGATCCCCAATAGCCGCACCTTGAGGTTGTTTCTGAACCGGTGCTCCTCTGGTGTGAGGGCCCGGTTGTCTCTGGCTTTCTCAAGTCTGTATATTAGCTAATTGATCACATCCATTGTTTGGCCAAGGGAGGAAGTAACATTGCCAAACCATCTTCTACATATAGTTTTCCCTTTGGCGAGATAATGTGTAACTGTACTGATATAAAGTAGTCTGGAAGGAGAAAATACTGGCCCTCACCAAAAAAGAAGAAAAGAAGCCAAGCTACCAGTAAAAGATCCATACAATCTCTAGGATATATGCCTTGCTTGACCTCAGAAAAACAAAGAAAAAAAATGCTCAGTATCGTCACAGATTCTAGAGGAGGCGTCCGCACTATTTCTTGGCAAACTCTTCATTAGATGGACAATCCGCATGTCTGCGCAGCTGTTAGGGTGAAGGAAGGGCAGCAGCTAGTAGACAGAGAACTGAGCCAACAGAGTAGCTTAACTGAAGGAGAGCAGAACAGCGTAATAACTGAAGAAGAAGAGGAGAGCTAACTGAAGAGTTCAGCGCTAGAAGCAGAGTTCAACTCAAAAATACCATTTTTTTTAAAAGGACGGTCACCCCGGCCTGTGCATCGTACTACATGCAGCCATGTTATTAAGCAAAAGTACCAAAATTTATGTGCTTCAGTAGATGCTCACATGGAGCTAAAAAGAAATGAAACGCACATAAAAGTTGCCACAACCGGTGAAAATAGGACGAGATGACTAAACAGTTAGCCTATTATTGGATTGCCATCCAAACCCGATTACAAATACCCCGTGCTACCATCTCCCACTAGGTACACCCAATAGCCAAAAGCTCTTTCGCTTCCATAAGAGTGAGTAATGACCACATACGAATCCACGCAATGGCGTTGTAAATAACCTGCAAAAAAGTTATACGAGTTTGTCTATTAAAAATCATACTATCATTTCTGCAGTTCCATATAGCCGAAAGTAATGTGCATACTCCTATCTGAATATGCCCCAGAGTGTTTGGCTCGACTCCATTTAGTCACGTCCCAAATAGCGTGTTTATACTATACTTGGGGCTGACATGAAAGGCTATATGAATTGAACGCCATAAAAGTTTGGCAAGAGCATAATCGAGAAAGAGGTGCTTGATAGTTTATCCTGATCACAAAAGCAACATCGTTTACTATCCTCCCATCTTTGCTTTGCCAAGTTATGCTAGTCAGAATAACATCCATGTAAACAAACCACATGAAGATTCCGATTCTTAAAGGTACTTAGTTTATTAAAGTATGTAATGATTTCAGAATTGGACAAGAATCAATTAAGTCTAGATGCATAGATTTCACTAAAAAAACTCCATTCACGGATCGTCTACTGTTAATCATATCTGGCTCATCAGAGAGGTGAATGTCCATCAGCCTCCCCATGAGATGAAGCCACGTGTCCCATCGGTCTCCTACTAAGGACCTCCTGAACTAGATATTTAGAGGAACAAACTGTAATATTGTAGCAACATAAGGGTCCTTACGTTATACAAAATTATAAAGATACGGATATTGTGTGGCTAGAGACGTCTCCCCTAATCATGTATCCTCGCAGCATCTAGTCGAGTTACCGTACCCAATGATGAATTTGGTCCTATTGAAAATGTCTGCTTTCGCCCTCATTAACCCCTTTCAAAAATGTAAATCATTGGTTCTTACGGTAACCTAGGCCAAGGACTTAGATTGCAGATACTTATTATGCCCACTCTGCAGCCACGTATCTTTGGTCTCAACCAAAAGCCTGTACAACTATTTAATGAGCATACATCTATTCTTTACCTTTAAATTCTCAATCCCTAGCCCACCCTGATGCTTCAGTTTACGGATAATATCCCACTTGGTGAGCCTGTATTTTGTCTTTATTTCATTGCATTGCTAGAAAAATCGTGATCTATAGAAGTCTAACTTTTTCCGTACCCCTACAGATACTTCAAAGAAAGACAATAGGAATATCAGCATATTTGTGAGTACTCATTTTATCAGTACCAACAGACAACCATAAGACATAAGCTTACCCTTCCAGCAGCTTAGTCTTTTTTCAAATCGATCTTCAATAAACTTCCACTCCGTGTTGGATAGCTTGCAAAGTTGAATTGGTATGCCCATATGGGTAAACGGTACTGAACCCAGTTCACAACCGAACAATTGTCTAAAAGCATCTTGTTCATCTTCAGCTCTCCCAAATAGAACAATTCACTTTTGTTAAATTATCCTACGTAAGTGGTTTGCCCACTCGGCTTAGAAGCTTTTTTCTGTAGTGTGCAGTGTAGAGCCTATATATGACGGCTGAGCTTTGTAATTTGTAGTCTGGCTAGGCTAGTGTAGACATTTTTTTCCCATGTGCTATTGCTGCTCATGTCAAGAAGAGGAAAAAAAATTAGAAACAAGAACCAACAACTGAAACTCAAGTCATGACAATGTCTAATTGTCTATTTTCACACCTCAGTTTTGCAAATCCAAAGGAAGAGGAAGGAGCACACAAGAATAATAGGCATGGGAGGTGTCGGGAAAGTTCCAAAACAAATGTTGGACCCTAGTTGTATAGAGAAACACTAGTTTAGGCCGTCCTCCATGTCCCCATGCCCAATGCTCCAAGATGCTCATTTCTTCCTCTCCCCGACTTGAGTTCACATTCCTATTACTTGAGACTATATGTGCACATTTGTTAACATAAATCCGCAAGCTAATTGGAAAAGAAAGGAAGATCTAAGAACAATAGGCATGGGAGGCATAGGGGAAACACAAGAACACCATGGCTCCCAAATTTATAGACTAAGAAATTTCATGCTTTCCTCCATACTCCCATGCCCACCGCTCTGAGATACTCATGACTTTCTTTTCCCTACTCGCTTTCAAGGACTCATGACCTAAATTTTACATGGGTAAATTACTTAAACATTCAACATGGAAACACTTTTGTGAGGAAGGGGGAGGAGAACCTAAGAATGATAGGAAATGGGAGGCATAGGGAAACATTGAGACCTATACCCATCGCTCGTTCTAGAGAGGCAAACATATAGATTGGGGTTACCTCTGTGTTCTCATTCTCTCAGCTGTTGAACAATTCTTCTTCTTCCCTGCTCACTATGAAGGAGTATGATTCTGAAAATTCCAGAGAGAGAGATAGAGAAGCTTGAAATTTTGAGGTACATATAGGCCAATTATGAAGTGCTCCAGAGTCTAAAGTGTATAGAATCATTTATGTGGAATGCAAAAATCAATTAACAGGCACCCCATTTGCCTGTTGCATCCATATAATAAATTACTGTGGGCATGTGCATGGACGTAACAGCGAGATCTTTTCTCATGCTCATCTACATAAATTGAAATGGCAATATAGGGGCACCTAGGTGCCTGGG
>NW_024116532.1:0-10627 GCF_003073215.2 Triticum urartu
TTCGGCCATCTATGAAACGATGGCTACGACGAGCTGCAAGCTACGGGGTTAGGGGAAAAGATTCATGGCCTCACAGTGAGCACGAAGGACTT
The DNA here is from genome assembly GCF_003073215.2 of Triticum urartu. Taxonomy (NCBI): domain Eukaryota; kingdom Viridiplantae; phylum Streptophyta; class Magnoliopsida; order Poales; family Poaceae; genus Triticum; species Triticum urartu. Next base: position 93 of record NW_024116532.1, read on the forward strand.
GACGGCGAATTCGGGGAGGTCCGGACGGCGACGAATTTGACGACGGCGATCTTCACTTGGCATTTCTTTGCCAATTGGTATCGGTTCTTGAAAGTCTTGAGCATGCATATTAACTTCATGTAGTCTCTTTGGCATGCTTTCTTTCTGTCTTTGACCCAATATATAGGGGAAACTCCACCAAGTCTCAAATTGGATGAGATGTGCATGAAATTCATTTTCATATCTATATGCACATATTTATGTGGAGTTTGTCCTATGTATTGTTGGTTCTCTAACTCTTTGGTCCCAATGAGTTTGGGTACCATTTTGTTTGTGTTGTTGTTCTAGGAACAATTGGAGATACATTGGATGCTCGGCTCACTCACAAGGAAGGTGGTGTCACCATGTGCTTATTGGAGTCAAGCTAGGATGTTCAATGAACTACTATCTAATACCTTCAATTGGTATCTTCTGCATCCTTCCAATGCTATCTCCGTAACAAGTATCTATTCATGATTTCCTCTCTTGCATTCAACCTTGTGTAGGTTGCATCTTGGCATGATATTCATTTCATATCTTGTGATACTTGTTTCCTTTCTCAAAGCATCCCAATGATGATCTCTTGTTGCTAGTTGTGATGTCTTTGATGGATGTGTGGTTGGACTTCATTTATATACAATAAGACCATATCTAGCCAAGCGTTATGCTTTCAAGCAAATATCTTATTGGTATATTTATGACTTCCTTGTGGATATCTTGTTCTTTCCTTTTTGTAACTATTTCGTGTGTACATCCTTCTTTGTGGATTGATACCATCATGATCTTCATCTACCTAGAATCTTATACACTTGAGACAAGTTGCATATCTAGTTGATATCCCTTTCTTTCACGTCCACTGTTTCTTTCTCATGTTTTTTCTTTGGTGGCTCCATGAAAGTGTGTGCCTTGAGTGCGGGTCATATCTCGTTGCATCTTGATGCACTCTTGTGTGGTGAATCTCATTTTCCTCATGCTTGTCTTGATGAGGCTTTTTGCCATCTTAATTGGTATCCCTCGTCTTGATGAGGCTTTTGCTTTCTATCTTCACCATGGGTTGTCACAAGCTTGGTTGTTATTTCGCTTTTTAGTAAGCGTGTGTATCCTTTTGCTTGTTGTGTGTGTGTGTGGGAAGGACATGTCTTGCACCTTGTATCTCATTTATCCTAGACTATGTTGATGCTTAATGCTCATCCTTATATTAGTCTTCTCAAGTGCTTTGCCATGACTCACACACATCTTGTTGGTTGAGCCTATTCTTAAGTTTTCTCTTTTACATGTTGCTCAACCATGTGTTTGTTGCAAGTGCTAGGCTTTGTTTCCTATATGCTCACTTGCACTTGTTGTAACTTCCTATTGATTTTGGGGGAGCTATGATCCTATTTTGTGCACTTTGTATCCAAATACAAAAATTCTTATGTGTGCACAAATCATGGGGAGCTTCTATAGTTTCTTTAGAACACTCCTTTTCTCATCTCGTAATATCCTTTATTCATGTGGCTCATAGGATCTTTGGTCTAGTTGGTTCTATTGATATCCTTTGATTGCTTGCTTCAATTGGTATCTTTTGATTGCTTGATTGCTTGTGTCTCTCTTTGTTATGTCTTTGTGGCATATCATTCTTTAGCAATCTTTGTACCTCAATATAGTTTGTGTTCCTCCAAGTATTTGCCTTTGGATATGTGTATTGCATTCCACTCTCTTGTTGAGAAATACACAATTTATGGAGGACCACAATTTATATTGGCCTTCTAAGCTTTTCACCCATTTTGGCAATCGATGCCAATGGGGGAGAAGTTTTAGAGAGTTTTGTGGAGAAGTTAAGAGAGTTATTTCTTCTTGCTTTGGTTTTTGTCGCCTTAGCATTTGCATCTCATATGCATGCATTATTGGTTGTTGCATTGCATGGTGATGCATAATTCCTTATATAAACTCTCTTGAAAGTGATTGTCATCAATTACCAAAATGGGGGATATTGAAAGGACATGCGGTGCCCCCATGTGTGGTTTTGGTAATTGATGACATTCTCTATGGACTAATGGTTGCATTGAGTTATATTTGAAGGATTTATCCATAGGAATTTCTTGAAGTCCATGTGTTGGTTTCAAGGAGTTTATGTGTTGAGCAAGGTGCTATTAAGGAATTATCCAAAGATTGGTCATGTGAGAGTTGAGCTTATTACAAGCATGTCTTGAAGAAGAAGAAGAAGAAGAAGAAGAAGAAGAAGAAGAAGAAGAAGAAGAAGAAGAAGAAGAAGAAGAAGAAGAAGAAGAAGAAGAAGAAGAAGAAGAAGAAGAAGAAGAAGAAGAAGAAGAAGAAGAAGAAGAAGAAGAAGAAGAAGAAGAAGAAGAAGAAGAAGAAGAAGAAGAAGAAGAAGAAGAAGAAGAAGAAGAAGAAGAAGAAGAAGAAGAAGAAGAAGAAGAAGAAGAAGAAGAAGAAGAAGAAGAAGAAGAAGAAGAAGAAGAAGAAGAAGAAGAAGAAGAAGAAGAAGAAGAAGAAGAAGAAGAAGAAGAAGATTATGTGATCATTCATGCTAACCTTCAAGGCAACATTCAAAGGTTCAAGGTTGATCAAGACTAAGTCAAGAGTGAATCAAGTTGATCAACTCACAAAGCATAGAAGATGTACCGAGAGGGATCAAGTGATCCCATGGTATGGTAAGCATTGTCCATTACGCTCTGTGTACTAACCTATGATCTACGTGTGAGTTCTATGTGGGGTTAGGTTTGTTTCCATGGGTTTGCATCAAGAGGAAGATCTCATACAACCCATGGAGGATGACATCAAGTGGTGATCGTCATCAAGTTTGCGGTGTGCAAGTTCAAGTGGAGCATCACGAAGAGATCATCCTTGAAGCTTGCCGCCCATTGTGGTGTCAATGGACTTGTGAAGGTGTGCCGAAGAGTGACTCACCCATAGTAGAGTATGGGGGAGCAATCAACTAGCCTTCATCGAGCCAACACAATCAAGAAAGGTGGTCCAACTTGAGGGAGTCAAGATCGTCATCATCTAGCTCAAGTGGACTTTGTGCAAGGCAAAGGTTTGCCCTTGATAGGTTATCTATTTTATCGGTCTCATGATGGTAGTTTGGAGACCAGGTTATAGGATCGATTGCCATACTATCAAGGGGGCTCTCAAGTAAGTAGCTTGATCATATCGTTTGTAGAGAGCTCAAACCATTGCATGCTTGCATCATCTTTCTTGGTTCTTGTTTGGTTTTATCCTTGTGATATTTGTAGCTTATGGTCATCTTGTTGACAAGCTCGAGTTCATCGAAAATGGAGTTCACATGCTTCTTCTATTGCGTTTTCGGTGTTGGAGGTTTTACCGGTCTTATTCGATGAAGGGTTCTCACCATTTTCTTATGGACCTTTTCTAATTTGCTTCTTGTTGTTATTTCTATCAAGACTGTGTTAGCCCTTGTAGTTAGCCTTTCAACAAACTTGGTTTCGTTGAATTCGGAGTCCATTTGCAGAAATTGTGTCAGTTTTGGTGTCCTTAAAAAGGCTGCATCGCTCATGGGAGCGGTACTACTGCTTGGAGGGTATGTAATTTTTACTACCGCTCTTGCGAGGGTACTGCCGCTTGGAGCAGTACTACCGTGGCTACTTCCGTGGCTACTTCCGCTCCGGACCAAAAACTCGTCTTAAGTCCAGCAGTGGTAGGCACGGATGTATTTTTTTAGTATCGCTCGCAAGCAGTAGTACCGCTGCCCTTAGCGGTAGTACCGCTACCCCTACCGGTAGTACCGTGAGGACAAGCGCTAGTACCCCTCCGGCGGTTCTGCCAGCCTTTTGCCTCCTCGATGGTGTTTTTCAAAGGGTTTCCACCGCCCTAGCGGTAGTACCACTCCCATGAGCGGTAGTACCCCTCTGTGCGGGCTGTGAGCATAACGGTTGGATTTTTCCCCACCTATAAAAGGGGGTATTCTTCCCCAATGAACCTTATCCTTGGAGCTCTTGTTCTTCCCCCATTGTTGACCTTCTTTGAGCTTGCTATCTCTCAATCCCTGCATGGATTTTTACTAGTTTTGGGGGAGGGGAGAGAGAGGAGATCTAGATCCACATTTCCACCAATCACTTTCTCCTCTATGTGAGGGGTACCCCTTGGATCTAGATCTTGAAGTTCTTGGTGTTCTCCTTCTTGTTCTTCCTCTCATTTATCTCCCTAGCATTAGTTGCTTTGGTGGGATTTGAGAGAGAAGGACTTGGGCACTCAGTGTGCCCTTGCCATTACATTTGGTGCATCGGTTTGAGTTCTCCACGGTGATACGTGGAAGTTACAAGTTGAGAAGCTTATTACTCTTGGGTTCTTGGTACCCTTGAGCTTGTCCCCCTTGGGTGCTTGGGCGCCCTAGACGGTTGGTGGTGTTCGGAGCTCAATCATTGTGGTGTAAAGCTCCATGCAAGCGTCGGGGTCTCCAATTAGGTTGTGGAGATCACCCTGAGCAATTTGACGGGTTCCGGTGACTGCCCCCAAGGGTTGCCAAAGTGTACGGGTTCGGTGCCCGGCCCCAAGGGTTGCCATTTGTACGGGTTCGGTGACCGCCCTCAAGGGTCCCTTAGTGGAATCACGACATCTTGCATTGTGCGAGGGCGTGAGGAGATTACGGTGGCCCTAGTGGCTTCTTGGGGAGCATTGTGCCTCCACACCGCTCCAAACGGAGATTAGCATCCGCAAGGGTGTGAACTTCGGGATACATCGTCGTCTCCTTGTGCCTCGGTTATCTCTTACCCGAGCCCTTTACTTATGCACTTTACTTTGTTATAGCCATATTGTTTCTTGTCATATATCTTGCTATCACTTAGTTATTTATCTTGCTGAGTATAAGTTATTGGTGCACATAGGTGAGCCTAGTTGGAGTTGTAGGTTTTGTGCTTGACAAATTAATCGCTAGGTTTATTCCACATTTGTTCAAGCCTACCGTAATTATTTTAAAGCGCCTATTCACCCCCCCCCTCTAGGTGACATCCATGATCTTTCACATTCCTTCTCTAGTACTAAAGTGAAACCTTACCCGCTCGCCTTGGATAGAAAGGTGTCACTCCATCAAGATGCAGAGTCACTCACCTGAGAGATTGTCCATGCGGGTGAAGGGTCGTCATCGGTGGAAGGTGGCGGCACGAAACTCCTCCTCCCTTATTGATTTTGAGGTATCCACCCCTCTCCCCTGCCGTCTCTCTCCCACCGATCTTGGGCTCTAGCGTCCTTTGGATCGTCGGTGCCGTGCTAGGAGGGCCTTGGTGGAGTTGTCCTAAGGACTGGAGGAAACTCTGGCTTGTTCGTCCCGCCCAATGGCGGTGACACTCAAAGGAGCCGCTTTCTCCCTTGGGGGCACTGCTGAGATCCACCACCCCTCTCCCGAGTGAAAATCTACATTATGCTTGGATGGGGCTATGGCGGCACAAGGTGTGGCCTGCCCTCACTAGAGGCGTCACCTAGGGTGTCATGGGTGCTCGGGTGAGCGGAGAGGCGGGTGTTGGGTCTCGGTAGCATGGGGCTCGGAACATGCAGAATTGTTGTGAGTTGCGGAGGTTGGCGTTCTTTAGGTTGATGTTCTCTAGTGGCGACTCGCGTTCCTTGGTTCCAGTGGTGCGGCATCCTCGAACGTGGCGGAAGGGGATAGGGTTAGCTAAAGGCATTAAAGAAAGCCCTTGTGGAAGTCGCCCCATAATTAAACTTCTTAATTTATTTTTTAGTCATATTGCTATGTTAAGGACATCTCCAAAGCGGACCCTCAAACCGTCCGGACACGGAAGCCATCCAAAGCGGGCATGTGTCGGTCCCCGGAGCGGTTCGGAAATACTTTTTTCAGCAAACATGAGACAAAGTGGGCGGGGGGGCTTTGTGGGAGTCCAGACAGCAGACACGTAGGACTCCAACACCCCCGACCCACCCAAAACCCCATCCGGACCCCCGAATCCATCCTTCCATTTTCTATTCTCACCTTTCCTCTCTTGTCTTCGCCGCCGCTCCGCCAACCCGACCGCCACACCGCACCCCTGCCGGAACTCGATCAGGGCGTCACCTCCAGCGGCACACCCCAGCTCCACGCCGCTTCTCCTCCGCCGCCGTTCAACACGTCTCCTCGGACCGCCGCTCTGATACCATCCACTCCTACGATGCTCACCATGCCCGGCAACTGTTCGATGAATTGACTGAGCTAATTTTTTGTCCATTCTTCTTTGAAGCAATCAATTCAGATATGGAGAACATCTACGAGCACTATATTGAGTCGTATGATGGGGTGGACTACACGGATGAGACGACGATGATGTAGGCCGTGTTTGCAGACGCGCAACCGGTCACGCGGGCATTTGACACTGATGGATGACTACTTTGCCCCCGATGCCCTCTTCGCCGACAATTTTTGCCAACGATTTCAGATGCGCAAAGAATGTCTTCGATCGTCTGTACCATGGCGTCCGGTCCTTTGATGACTACTTCAACTTGAAAAAGGATGACGTGGGAAGGATTGGGTTCTCTGGTTATCAGAAATGCACGGCCGCACTGCAGATGCTTGCATATGGCACGGCCGCTGATTCGTGGGACGACTACTTGCGGAGATGGCATGGTCAGGTTTGCAACTGCCATTGTCGACGTGTTTGGACCGCGGCACCTAAGAGAACCAACTATGGCAGACACCGAGAGGCTCTTAGCAATCTCGGAAACATGATCGTGGAGGATGAGGGTGAGGATGTTGCCGCATGTATTGAATTGAAAATATAGGTGATCCCATCGAACTTCCCGACCAAAATCCGATCACATTTGAAGAGTTTGTTCAAATGCATCAACAAATTCAGCATCGAGCAACTCACAAGCAACTGGAGATCTGATCTGTGGGCGGTCAAGGGGGACAACAATGTTGGACTGTAACATTTGAACTTTTTTAATTAGAACTACCGTTGCATTTGAAGATTTCAGCTATTTTAGACTATATATGCGGCTATTTGAATGTGCGGACTTTAAAGAAAACAAATTGGGGGTCGGATGTATGTGGGCAGCGTTGGATGGGCCGCCTCCGGCATCAGTGTCCGTGGAGTGACCCCCCCTGTCTGTGGACGGATGCCGGAGCAAATTTGCGGGTCATCGTTGGGATGCCCTAATGTAGCAATAAGTATTTTTCTTTGGTTTTCTTTAACAAAGCGTCAAGAATTATCTTTAGTATAATTATTAGATTGCAAAATGATTGCTAGACTAGCCGTTTCTGCAGTGTATCTGTCCTTCGGAAACTTTTTGCTCTGCTGAAATGTTTACACATTACGCAATCATGAGTCTTCTGTATGTGCTGAGTATCTTTTTCGGAATAATTCGTGAAGTCTAAGCCCCTGTTCAAAACAAGTCTTGGCTGAATGCACTGCTAAAATAGAATTGTGATTCACTCATTCTAGAGCTATAGATGCTTTGTTTTTTATTCTTGCTGGGTCATATACTCATATGTAGGCATATATTGTACTCCTTAAACAAATATAAGATCGTTTAGATCACTACTTTAGTGACCTAAATGATCTTATATTAGTTTACAGAGGGAGTAGCTTTCTGAATGCTAACACAGCCTGCAACGTTTCCGCTACTAAATGGGACTTCCTACTCTCAAAAGGTACCAGAATACTCAATCTGGAAGTGAGAAATATGCTGCTGAAGAAAGCAACCAACAACTCCCAGGTGAGAATGATATCATAACAGATATATAACCAGGGAAAATCAACTATAGGCACTTTCAACATATTTTGTTCCTACAAGCCAGAAGCACTGTTTAATTTCTCTGAAGTTTCAGAAACACCAAACAGATAGCGTCGTCTCCTAGTGTTCCAAATGTGAAGTGGCAAAGAAGCGCGCATAACCTGCACTTTTCCGGAACTGGGTGACTATTCTAGAGGAAACCCTACACACTGTATTGTATGAACTGTTCAGTGATAAGAAGGTAAACTGCTAATCCTCGTCAGGCCATCACTCTGCTGTTAAATTGTGGAGGCGTTGACAGTACTGTCCAGGGGAAGAATTCATTCTTGTCTGATCCTATCCTTCTCTTCTATTCAGCATCAAGATCTGGAAACAGCAGTCGGTCATGTCCTGGAGCAGAGTGATAGAGGTCAGAGGTCAGAAACAGTAAGCAAGATAACCGAAGTCATATGCTCAGGACGTGGTGCAAAGAAGAACACTGATACATTATCATATAACACTATTTTTCTCAAAACCACAGCACAATGGGCGCTCATAGAATGGGATATGTGTGAAGATAACATAAGTAGAAGTCTATTTCGGAAACAGCTTGGCATTTAAGATTGTCTAAGTAGAACATCAGCATATAGTATGAATGAAAGGAACATCAGATTTTACATTGATAATATAATGGGATTCTGCAAGTTCATATTTTCTCAGGGTACAGGAACAAAACTGGGTGTCATTTCATACGTGAGTGTTCTCAGCCCGTCGATTGCTTGTATCAGCATAAAGTATAAGCTACTCAGCATTTTATTTACGTCTGTTTATGTACACTGGCTAGCTAGATACCTTTGACTATCAGCACACGTTAAACTACTACAAGTCCAGTAGGCAGCAGCTAAACTGAATATTTGCTGTCACTGAGAGCACATGCTTTGGACCGAACACAACACATATCAAAGTATCAGAAGGGATGATTGAACATGGGAAAACAGTGCCTCTTTTGGTTCATAGGATAGGATTATCGTAGGAATAGGAATTTTATAGGAAATGAGATGACATGTATCTCAAATCCTATGAGTAGGAATAGTAAACGAGATGTCATTTGGTTGACACCAAAGGAATTTTTCCATTGAGTCTAGGCTCATTTTTATTTTCCTATGAAATGTGGAGGATAGGAATCAATCCTATGTAGGAATAGGAATCCATTCCTATGAACCAAAGGGCTCTAAAGGAAAAAATCCTATAAGAATTCTATCCTCTAAAATTCCTATGAAATTCCTCCAAACCAAAGGAGAGTACTTATGTAGCATCAAGTTAATACAGGAATTAGTGCACAACATTATGCAAACACATTATAAATCCCACGAATTTTCGCATCAAGCGTTTGAAATATCACATGCTACCTACATACCAAACTCAAGATACCAGATGAACAATTGGATTCTTGATCCTAATTTACAAGTTTCTTCCTAATTTCTTCAGTTACATGGACTTGTCATGTGACTAGTCACTAGTGTGGCGTTTGTATCTGAAGAGAAAATGCATAGTTCCATCTTCCAACAGCAGAGCAGACGTGCAGAGTACTACTAAAATGGGAGTGCAGTTCTCACCTGGTGTGCCAACTCTGAACACCACGATGTCAACGGGGTCGTCTCTATGGGGCAGGTTGGTGAGCAGAACGGTGGGCTGCGCAAGGTTGCCTGCCTGAATGCAGAGGGTGATGTCCTGGAAGTTGAGGCCGTCGCCCAACCGCTGCGCCAGTTCATTGCCCAGCCCCATCAGACTCCTGCCATGGAGCGTGAGAGCTTCCCTGCCCTGCTCATCCGTGCTCCCGTTATCATCTGCCACGACGCAATTGACTTGCACAGTCTCTTCAGAGCCTTGGTGCCATGGCTGCTCATGGAAATTGCAGAAAAGCGCTTAGGCGACACAAATCAAGGCATAGATGAGATGACACAACATGATCAGTCCTCTAATGAACCAATTCAAAATATTAACACCTGAATCATGAAGGGAACTACTTCAGCACCAATTATCCAGATTGAAGCATTTACAGGGAAATGAAAATAATCCGATATTTCACAATGCCAACTACTACAGCAGTAGCTATCATCAGAGGATCCAATTATCATCAGACTAATAATTCAGCAGGGATCGTCCTCTGAAGTACCCAATACGCAACATGAATTGAAAGCTTATGGTGCAAGACCTGTGCTGCAGTAATCAGCAATAACTACTGGGTTATTCAAGCAAGAATTGACCGCACATCCACATGCATTGTTCTATTTGAGCAACCAACCCCAAAATTTCGCTATAGAACTGGTGTAGACAGCTTAGCAGCACTTGTTGCAGCATTGTCAGAAATAATCCATAGCCTAAGGCTTAAGCACTCCAATTTATTCAGGACCACCCAGAATTGTGCAAGGGAGAAGGGTGCGGGTGAACAAGATCTTACAATATCGGGGCCTCCTGGTCGCAGCTGGTACGGTGGCCTCTCCACCCTCATGGGGATGACCTGAACCTCCCACTCCATCATCGAGGTGACGCGGGAGCGGTTGATGGCCTCGACGGTGACGCGCCTGTGCCACCGGCGGTACCGACCGTTGGCCCGGAGCGCGCTGAGCCTGGCCGACGTGCCATGGAGCAGCACGACGCTGCCGTTCTTCCCCGGGGTGGTCCACCACATGACGTGGGAGTCCTCCGGCTCGTCGAAGCGGCCGTAGGCGCCGCGGAGCAGGACGAAGTAGTTGGTGTCGGTCTCCAGGACCTGCGCGACCCACGCCGTGTTGACCATCTCGCGGCGGCGGTCGATGGAGACGCCCCGCCCCGTCTCGTCGGCGCAGAGGGAACCG
>NW_024116533.1:0-6169 GCF_003073215.2 Triticum urartu
TGCGGTCTAGGGCGAGAGTGACAGACACCGGACTGGTTTGGACTTGGGAATTTGGAATCCAGCCACCGGGTGGGTTTGATTGCGTTGTAGGCCAAACCCAGCCCTTTTTGCTGGGTCAAAGTCCAGGCCACCTGATCCCGTAGACCGCAGTGTACTCTAGGAGCTCAAAAAAAAAAGGAGAGTTGGAAGTTTCTCACTGAGGTCGACCCTCGAACCTCTTGTTATTATTCTCAAAAAACAAAAACAAAAAACTATAAATGCGTGCATAAAATTATATCACACATATATGCCACATATATTTGTCAAAGAAATATAGTTGCGTCCATTTTATACATCAAGCCACCTACATAATTGTACTTGGACCCGTGGCTCGCGTTGCCTCCAGGGACGCGGCTCGGGCGAACCCTGGTCGCCGCCGGAGGAAGCCGGACATATGCTTCGCTCATCCGGCGAACGACGATGGCAGGCTCGCCTCCTACCTCCAGGAGGACTCCTTCGGCTGTGGCGCAACGATGCCTCTAGGCGTGCTGCGTGGCGATAGAGTCGGGATGCTAGGGCGGTGGCCCCATGGGATTTGAGCGGTGGTCGCTCCACCTGGCAATTGACACGGGTTCCCGGGCCCAAATCCGTTTTGCTACGGGTGGTGTGGGCTCAGGGGCGGCGCCCCTGTGTGGCTCTCTTCATTGGCGTAGCTGGGGGAGGCCGAAGACGCGTTGGGCGTGGAGGGTCTGGGCAAGGCCTTGATGTGGTACCGGTGGTATCCAAGGTTGGCTTTGTTCGATGGTCGGCGGGCGCGGCGGTGGGAACTTGGTGGGTTGCGACCTGTTGTGGATCTTGTATCCGAGAGCGGCAGCACTAGGTGGCGACCGAAAGGGTCTTCGCTTTTGTGCGGCAAGGACGACCGACCGTGGTCATCGTTGGTGAAGAGAGGTCGACGGCGTCCGGTATCACCTTCCTTCATTGTTGATGAGCGTAGCTCTCCTTCCTGTAGCGGTGGACTCACCCAGTGGCCTACTCCCTCGACTTGGCTCCTCTGGTTTAGATTTCGGTCATGGGCTGGGGAGAAATCTCCGCTCGGCTTGCAGATTCTGGCGGGGGTGACGCCTGCGGGTGTCGTAATCTCCTTGTGGAGCTGCCATGGTCCTGATCATGTCTCTCCTCGAGCGTCGGGGGGGGGGGGGCCCTTTTTTTCACTGGAACAAGCGACGTGCGGTGTCACGGCGTCGTTCCCTTCATGGAGGCGCTGCCTTGGTTGTTCGCGGAGTTCTTGATGATGGAGTTTGCGGCGTCTTAGTTCTTAGTGTGCATTGCCTCTCAGGACATGGGCCTCCAGGGCGCAATGTATGCCATCGCCAACGCCTCTTCCGTGTCTTCTTCTTTAGGCCCGGCTAGGTCCTGCCACCCACTTGCCGACTACTCTAGGTGCTATGTGGTGGGTCATACGTTGATCCAGTCGGTTATGTATTTGTTGTTGTAATTTGGATGTGTGGTAGCAACGGATGTGGCTTATATGAAATGCTGGTAACATGTGGTTCTGATTCAGTTAATTCAGATGACACTGACGATGATTATTGTCTGTTGAAGCTCAAACTGATCAGGCTCACAACAAGGCCATCAAGCTCCACTGCACCATTGACGATCAGGCTGCTACATTGCTACTTGATTTAGGCAGCACTCATTAGTTTTCTCGGTCAGCAGTTTACTTGTAAGCTACCTCATCAACACACATTGAATAAACTGCAGAGTTTGTGACTCGCTGGGGCGTAGTTGGATTGCACACACTAGATTCCCTAACGTATTTGGTCAGCTGCTGGATTTCAATTCACAACTGGTTTTAAGATTCTGCCTCTTAAGCACTTTGATGGTATTATTGGCATGGGTTGGTTGTTAGCCCGAGGAATGATGAGTGTCAATTGTCATCAAAAGTGGCTGCCATTTGATTACAAGGGCGGTTTTGTGTTTGCAAGGTGAGCCACCGGCTAAGTTTTCTTATACTACTATGGAGTTGTAATTTTTTGGCAATGCCTAATGGTTGACGGTGGATACGAGTTTGTTTTCGTCACTCCTACTAGCCAACCACCTCATAGGGCTTGCAAAACATAATTCCTTTAATTGAGGGTGCTAAACCAATCGATATCCAGCCCTATAGATATTCATCAGAGTTGAAGTCTGAAATTGAAGTGCCGATGGGTGAGATGCGCAAATCTGTAGTGATAGTCCATAGTTCCAATCCCTTTGCCTCACATATCATGGTGCGCTAGGACGTGACATGGCGTCTATGTGTTGATTACATATATTTGAACTTATTGACTCTCAGGTCCAAGTTTTCCTTGCCTGTTATCGATGAACTCCTGGATGAATTGGTAGGTACTCCTAGTTTTCAAAGCTTCGTGAGCAGGTTACCATCGGATTCGGTTGGCCATAGGCGAAGAGTACAAAACCGTGTTTCATTCTCACAAAATTGCCACTACGAGTTCAATGTCCTGGCATTCGGTTAACAGGCGCTCCAACAACCTTCCAAACAGTTATTTGGAGATGTGCGCATGCAACTTTTTTGATTTTTTTAGCATTTAAAAATGTGTTTTTTTAAATGGGTACATACCTAACAAGGATTCATCCATGTATTTTTCCATATAGTTTGCCCAATCTCCTGATTCCGACTGCGCCGTTTGACAATCCTAAATTAAAAATGTATGGACGATAAATTCAACATTGCGTACGCAAGCTATGCAACAACAAATCCACACCATCAGTTTCGTATGAGTGAAATATAAGCACCCTATAAAGTTCAGAATGACCATACCGCAGCTTATATACAATACAACAATATAAAGTTCAGGTAACAAGATCTGCACTAGTCGCATGCATGCATGCATGCATGTCTACTCGCGTGCACGTGATACATTCTTTTTCATGCTACACATGACCCTCAGATTTTCTATAAAACGAACAGCCTCCATATAACCAGTTATTTTTTTCCGTGAAAAAAAAGGTGAATTAAAACAAAAACACTCCGAAAAGAAATAAAAAAGGAAAGAAGCAATTTATTGCCCAAGCTGGCGTGGCGTCCGACGTCACCGATCCGCGCCTCCCCCGTCCCAGCCAATCGCAGCGCGCCTCGCGCCCCAACCCTACGCTATAAAACCCGAGGCGCCGCCCCGGGTTCTCCTCCCACCCCACCAAATCCCCAGTCCAGTCCCCACCTCTCGAGGGTTTAGAAGCTTCCGGACCTCCCCCCAAAGGCGAATCGGCGATGAGTTCCACCGGAGCGGGCGTCGCCGGCCGCGGCAAGGCGAAGGCGACCAAGTCGGTGTCGCGGTCGTCCAAGGCCGGCCTCCAGTCCCCCGTCGGCCGCATCGCCCGCTACCTCAAGGCCGGCAAGTACGCCGAGCGCGTCGGCGCCGGCGCCCCCGTCTACCTCTCCGCCGTCCTCGAGTACCTCGCCGCCGAGGTAACCCGTCTTCGTCGATTCCCCTTCTCCTTTTGTCTCCGTCGATCGGCGCCCGTCCGATCTCGTGCGCCCGATCGTTCGTCGTCCGCGATTCGAATCGGATTGGGGTTTGATTTGGTCGTTTCTGTTGTCGCCGGATACGTGCGCAGGTGCTGGAGCTGGCGGGCAACGCGGCGCGGGACAACAAGAAGACCCGGATCGTGCCGCGGCACATCCAGCTGGCGGTGCGCAACGACGAGGAGCTGAGCAAGCTGCTGGGCTCGGTGACGATCGCCAACGGCGGCGTGATGCCCAACATCAACCAGGTGCTGCTGCCCAAGAAGGCCGGGCCCAAGGGGGATCTGGGCTCGGCTTCCCAGGAGTTCTGAGCGCGCGCGACTTGAGGCGAAGAAGGAGATGCCGTCCTGTCATGTGATTTGTCTGCCTGACGACGATGTTCATCTGAAGTTGTGGGTTGGGGTGTTTTGGGAGTCTGAAACTCGCGATGGAAAAAACCTTGTGTCTTCTGGGCTCTGGCTCGCGGTTGAATGAATGAGTCGATCGATCAGTAGAAGAGGAGAGGAAATATATACTCCTATGTGGTTTCTTATATGCGAACATATGTTGCTCTGTTGTCTTTTAAGATTGATTTGGTTCGGTTGTTTGAATGATTGAATGAATTCCCTGTGAAATTTTAGTTACAAGAATCTGAGTCTTCGTCTGAAAGAAATGATCATCTCGCCGTGGAAATAAAACCGCTCCTCTTAGTCCTGTGGAAATAAGACAGCATCAAACGCTGTTCCTCTTTCAGAAATCAGCCAACATAACTCTTAAGTCGCAAAAGGTGATATAAGTATCATCTGATTAACAAAAGAAAATGCAGACAAAATGCTATTCATGTATATATATAGCTGTGGCTGCAATTGCAGTGTCTGAATTAGTACCCCCTGAATCCTGGTTACTGCTTAGTCAGCTTGCTTGCTTGTTGCTTTTTGATTGATGATTCAGTTTGGTTTGATCATCCGAATGAATGAATTCCCAGGGCCGGTGTAGTTTCCTGAATCTGATTACTCTGTCTCTACTCCTGTCTGAAATGACCGCGTGTTGTCGAAGAGATCATCTTGCTTCCTGTGCCCGTTTCCTCTTCGTCCAGGGGAAACAGAACAGCAGTAAAGTGCTGCTTGCACGAACGAATGTTGTTCTTGCCATTCTCTCTGTCCCTCTTCCAGAGATCCGGAAACATTAGGCTGGTCGTAATGGTAGTATCATAGCTAGTATCATGCATGCCAACTAGGCAATTTTGATGAGGTGTCATAGTATTAAATGAAGAAAGAGAGGGTGTAGTATCATATCATGATACCGGGGATGTATCTGGTGCACCAAGACAATTGGTGCTACCAATGCACCGGTCGTCCGCTGCACATTTAAAAATGTTCGAAAAAATCCTGAAAAAAATTAGTGCATTGACACAACATGAATGTATGTTGTCACACAAATTTAGATCAATATTCGAAACATTTCACGAGATACCAAAATAACAAATTTGACACTGAATAGTACATAACACAAGTTGGGCTTCAGTTTTGGCCCATTAGCACACTGACGCCAAATTTGTCATTTTTGTATCTTGACCATTGTTTTGATTTTTGATTTGAATTTTTGTGACAAGATACATTGATGTTGTATCGATACACACATTTTTTTTTTCAGATTTTTTTGAACAATTTTAAACTTGCAACGTGGTCCGGTGCACCGGTAGCACCAATTACCTTGGTGCACCAGATACGTTCCCTCATGATACCGTATCATATTAAATGCTATGCTACTTTGTGTCATGCATGGCAATAAATGGAGTACTACATGATACTAATATATGATACTATGCATTAGAGAGGTAGTATCATACACTAGTATCACTAGTATAACGCCCGTGCGTTGCCACGGGCTCTTCAAAATTTATAATCAGTATCTTTCATTTATCATCCCCTCATATTGGGTGATTATGGGGTGCTCTAATTAGAAACACAACAATCAAATATTAGGAAATTTCACCGAACGAACAACAACGAATAATACGATATCTATCAAACGAATAAAATGAGGTCATGTTTTTGGTCCGTCATGCACTTCTGTTGAAAAGTGCCTATCCCTTTTAGAATCAACCCACTGTTTGCTCGCACGCAAAAAAAATACATCTCTAAAGTGGGGAACCGATCGGTGCCAAAAAGAACTCAAACTCCTATCCAATCTCGACTTCGTGCTCTTCCACTTCCATTGATAAAGATGGGACGTCAAGGGTTTCATCATGATGACCTCGAGCAGCCACCGACATCCCTCCCCACATCTACCCCTACCCCCTGCTGCCGCTTGCACTGTCCTTGCTCCTCGAGGGAGCTAGGGACACAATGTTCTCTAGGATGGGCATGACCAGATCCACGAGGAGGCCACATTCTTCCATGGGAACCCAACCAAGCACACCACCCTCCGCAACCATCCAATCCCAGCCTAACAAAGTCAAGACCCGCCATCGATCCACAAATCAGGCTCGCCGCATCCAGGTTCACTGCAAGTCTGCGACGAGTCTGTAGTCGACATCTTGACTTTGGCTATCCCCACGGAAGAATCATCGGATCCTGCTTACTTTTACCATCACTTCGTCTCTTCCCAAGGCAGCGACACCACCCAGCCAATCACCACCACCGCTTGCGGCTTTTCTACACCAAATAATCAAGAACCCCC
>NW_024116534.1:0-17383 GCF_003073215.2 Triticum urartu
AGGGGCTGGAGCGAGGTGGTGGCCGCGAGCGCGGGAGGGTGGCCGTTGGAGCTGGCCACCGAGGTCGCGCTCCTCGGCCTGCGATGCTGCGCCGTGAGCGACGGCCGAGAGCCGTGTCGCCCGGCCGGTGAGCTGCTCGAGGAGGCGCTTACCGTGCTAAAGGCAGCGATGGACGCCGCACCGGGCAGGACGTGGACGTCATCACTGTTATCGTCGTCGGAGACGGGGGCGTCCCACGGCGGCGGATCAGAGTGCCACCAGCAGCAGCAGCGGGTCCACAAGGTAGTTGATGCAGCGGCACAATGATTTTTTAGTCGTCGGAGTCAAATACTCCATGTAATTTACGAGTGTGGAAAACATTCATTGTTTGGAGACGGGAATGGGAAAATATCTGGTCCTCGAGGAGCATCTATCTAAGCTCATGTGCTGCCGTGCGAGCTCGCCCGTTGGATCTCAGATCCAAGGGCTCTGCCAACCGTTGAGGTGGTGATGTCGCTCTGCGTGGCATTGAGCCGGCGATGTACGATTCCACTCCTCTCAGTTAGACTGTCACAAGCAAGTGCAAAATGGACCTTTTTTTTGCCAAACGTTGTAAATATAAGGTCATCTCCAATATTGACCCGCAAATTTGCTCCAGCGTCTGTCAACATATAGGGGACCAGTTCATGAACATTGATATTGAAGGCCGCCATACAACATTGTCCGCATGCATTTCATGCCGCATTTGAACTAACCGGATGAAATTCATGCGAACCGGCCGATATTCATCAAATTTCAGTTAGAAAATAGGAGGAATCATCTATACATAGCATGCAAATAAGTCTAGTACAGGAATGCCTCAAATTTGACGAGATTAACCAGATGTCCAACAAGTTTTTCATCAATGTATCATGTTGTCCTACACATACTGCTCCTTCAGCTTCATTCAACAATGTGTGTGTATATAAATGACCGTCCCTCTGTCATGTGGTACATCACGATAGCACATGCGGGCTACATAATGTGTAGACCAATATTGAGTGAATGAATGATTTAAACAAGTTGAGCAAGAGGCAAAACTTACGATCTCCTCATCTACCGCGTGCAATTGCCACCTTGCCTCCAACTGACCAACCACATGACAAAACTTGGTGATGCTGGTCTGCATAGGTACCAGCGATACAATAACGACATCACATTGCGTTCTTGAATAATGTGCATGTCCTAGGGCGCAATGTGTTTCAGTGTGTGAAACGATTCATGTAGTTGCTGGCAGAAGGTCCCCCCCCCCCTCCCTCCTCTGCTCCCGCCTAAGAAATATACGGATACGGCCAACCATGCATTGCACAACATCTCATCCTCCATGGCCGAGTACCCCGCCATCCTTCGTACTCTTAAAAAACGACATGGCATCCAAAATTAAGCTAAATGACATTTGATCGAACACCTGTCGGGCGTGGCGTCCTCCATGGAGATCATCGACAGAGGGGCGGAGTGTTCCTGGGTACAAACGACTCCAAGGTGGACAGCACCGTCATAATGGTGAGTGGGCGTCTGTGCTAGTCTGGACGTTCGGCAATGTAGTCGGTCTATGTTAAGAGAAAGTTTGAACATTTGAGATATGTCAATGTGTCTTTAATCTGGTGAGAGAATGGCATGAAATGTGCCTATTTTGGAAATTTTAGTCCGTATGTAGTTTTCTATTTGGGTTTTAATCTATATTAATGCTTACTAGCAAAAGGGCCCGTGCGTTGCAATGAAAGGAAAAATCATAATCTTCAACAGTCATGACAACATTTTGCTGCATCACCGATAACATTTTGACAAACATTTTGTTCAATTTCATTAATATTTTTAGTACACAATTTTTTTTTAAAAAAACATGAATATTTTTATGAAACCATGAACAATTTCAAATTCACGAACATTTTTTCAATTATTGCGAACATTGTTTTTTAATGTTCTGAACATTGTTATTGTTATGAATTGCCGAATATTTTTTGAGTCAACAAAGATTTTTTGAAATTTTCAAATTTGCGAACATATTTTTAATTATTGCGATCATTGTTTTGAAACTTTTGAACATTGTTATGAATCACCGAACATTTTTTGATTCAATGAAGATTTTTCGAATGCATGCAATTTTTATAAAACTTGTGAAAATTTTGTTTAAATCGGCGAAAATTCTTAGAATAGCTGCTCAAATTTTGAAATGATTAATTTTTTAAAAAAATTCATGAATATTTTTTGTTTAATGATTTTTTTAAATGCATGAACCTTTTTTAATCTCTTGTTCATGTTTTTAATGTTTTCGAAATTTTGTTAACATTTTCAAAACTTGTTCACGTTTTAAAAATTGTTCATTTTTTCCAATTCCATTCACTTTTTCAAAAGTTGTGTTTTATAATTTTGTTCATGTTCGATCACTTTTTCAGAAAAGCAATTGATGTTTTTAATATTTTTCTAGATTTTCAAAACTTGATCACAATTTCAAACACTGTTTGCAATTTTTTCGTATTTGTTTTTCCAGTTTCCAAAAATTGTTGGAAATTTTCTTTTTTTTAATCTGCCGCTGCATTTGGTTTATAAATGTTCGCGCTGTGCATTAATTGCTTATTGGCAGTAGCCCAAGTGGTAAGCATCATTGTGTGTCCATCAAGGTGTTGTGAGTTCGATTCCTAAAGGAGCACATTTTTTTGGAATTTTCGGCTCGTATTGTGCCAGTGAATGGATCGGCCCATTAAGATTGTGGCCTGCGCTCTGGTTGTTTGATGGGCCAGACGTTTTTCATGGTGGGGACCGGCCCATTAAGATTGTGGCCTGTGCTCTAGTTGTTTGATGGGCCAGACGTTTTTCGTGGTGGGCCTGAAGCTAACTCGTCTCAGGCGAGTGACGAACTAATGGGAGCAACTAGTTAACGAGCGCTCCTCAGACGGACTGGAAGCGGCTTTGGAAAACGACGGTCCCTGTTAAAATCAGGGTCTTTTTGTGGAGACTCGTCAATCTATCCCAACGGAAGATGTCAGATTGCATCGGAATATGACCACAAGCAGCTCGTGTGCCATTTGTGGAACTCCAGACTCTTAGAAGCATAGTTTGATTGAGTGTACTGCTGCCCGGTGTGTTTGGTCATTGGTGGATCAGGAGCTAATTGATGATCTGCGAAGTAATACTGAAAATGATGCAAAGAAGTGGTTATTCACTATGATCGGAAAACTTTCTCATGACAAGTTCACCAAAGTAGCAGTTACCCTTTGGGCCATATGATGGGCGAGACGGAAGCTGATCCATGAAGGGTTGCATCAAAGCCCTTTATCCACTTACATGTTCATCACTCATTTCTTATCAGAGTTGGATGTGGAAAAGAATTCAATACCGTTCCGTGTTAACATCCCAGTTACTGCTGCACCAAGGAAATGGATTCCGGCTACTGGTGATACTGCTAAGATCAATGTTGACGCCGCTGTTTTCCGTGGAGTAGGTGCAGCTGCCGCAGTTTGTAGGAACAATAACGGGCACTACTTGAGGTCTTCGGTGCTTGTTACTAGAGGACTGATTGATCCGCCAACTTTGGAAGCTATGGCGTGCAGAGAAGGATTGTCGCTAGCGGAAGACCTGGGGCTCCAGAACATCGTGATTGCGTCCGACTGTCAAGAGGTGGTGAAGCATATCAAAGAGAAGTCAGGTGGAAACTATGGTGCAGTTGTAAAAGAGATTATTTCATGGCATTCTTCTTTTACTTCTTGCTGTTTTAAGTTTGAATCTAGAGTCTCGAATTTTGAGCCTCATAAACTAGCTAGGCATGCTGTAAAATTAGATCATGGTCGCCATATTTGGTTGGGGCAACCACATGATACTTCTGTAATACCGGTAGCAATACCAACTTATGAATAAAGCCTAGTTTGTTGCTCAAAAAAAAGTCCATATTTCTAGAAAAAGTATCTCGTGTTTTTCATTTCCATTCCCACAAGAAAAAATACTATAATTCACATTTCGAACAGGCATGGATACAGCATCTATAGGATAACTTCCATCTTGATAGTTCTTTCTGAGTTCTGTCTGATATCCACGATCTCTCTTGATCTGTAAATCAATACAGAAATCAATGGGCTCTGTCAAGTTAGCTATAGGTTGTGCCGTATCAACGATTTCTACGGAAGGCGGTAAGATGATATCTTGAGCAGTTATGTATCTAGGACCTTTGACGCAAATGGATGCGTCTCTAACTCCATAGAGATTACTTCTCAATACAATTTCTTTCAAATTTAGTAAAATTTCTTGTACGGATTCTTCAATACCTGCTATTGTAGAATACTCGTGCGGCACGCTCCCAAATTTTGCACGTGTGATACATGTTCCTTCTATTTCTCCAAGTAAAGCTCTTCGCAAGGCAATACCGACGGTGTCCGCTTGACCTTTTCTAAGCGGGGACAGAATGAAACGACCATAATAAAGGCGCTTACTATCTACTCTTGATTCAACACACTTCCACTGTAGTGTTTGAGTGGATCCTGCTACCTCCTCTCGAACCATAATAGACTAGTATTATTATTTTATCATTGAATCGTTTATTTCTCTTGAAATGAAAGTTGAAAGCGGGTTAATTCTTTTACAGACGTCTTTTTTTAGGCGGTCGACATCCATTATGCGGCATAGGTGTTACATCGCGTATACAACTTAATCGCACACCACTTTTAGCAATGGCTCGTAATGCGGCATCTCTTCCACTACCAGCGCCCTTTACCATAACTTCTGCTCGTTGCAAACCTACTGTACGAATAGCATCTACTGCTGTTCTTTGACCAGCATAGGGTGATGCTTTTCTTGAGCTTTTGAATCCACAAGTACCGGCCGAGGACCAAAAAACCACCCGACCTTGTGGGTCTGTAACAGTTATAATGGTATTGTTGAAACTAGCTTGAACATGAATAACCCCTTTTGTTATTCTACGTGCACTCTTCCGTAAACTAAAACGTGCATTCCTACGTAAACCAATACGCACTTTCTTACGTGAACCAATTTTTGGTATAGCTTTTGCCATATTTTATTATCTCATAAATATGAGTTAGAAATAAAAAAAAGAAAAAAAGATACAAAGATATCCGTTTCAGGGTAAAATAAACCCTTTACTTTAATTATTTTAAATGAAATTATTTTATTTGGAATTGGAACATTTCCGCGGGTACTTTTTTTTACTTTTTAGAAAGTAAAGTTCTTTTTCGAAAGATTACCCCTGTCTTTGTTTATGCTTCGGATTAGAGCAAATGACTCTAATTCGTCCACGCCTACGAATCAGTCGACATTTTGTACAAATTTTACGAACGGAAGCTCTTATTTTCATATTTCCGTATCCTTTTTTAAACTATGAATCTAATCTTTTGGAAAAAATAAGTCTCTTCGCTTGAATTTTAGAACTTAGAATTTATTACCCTAGAAAAAAAAAGAAAAACCTAATCCTTTGAATCTTTGGTATCCTTCAAATCTTCGCTATCCTTCAAATCTTCGCTATCCTTCGAGTCTTCGATACGCTTCGAATCCTTATGGGGAAGTCTATAAATTATACGTCCCTTGCTTGAATCATAACGACTTACTTCAATTTTGACCCTATCCCCCATCAGTATTCGTATAGAACTAGACCGTATCTTTCCTGAAATATAGCCTAGGATGATGGTGTCATTCTCTAGCCGAACGCGGAACATTCCATTGGGTAGGGCTTCCGTAACTAAACCTTCGAAAGTTACTTTTGCTTCTCTCGGGTTTTTTTTTTCTCTCCTATTTTTTTTTTCTGTCATATTTTTTTTCTCCTATTTTTCTATTTTTATTTTAAAAATAGGAAGGGCGAGATAGAATTCGAGCACTATAGGCGGGGCGATTACCATATATAACATAAGACTTCTCCCCCAATTCTGTTTAGTCGAGCTTCTCGATCTGTCATTATTCCTCGAGAAGTAGAAAGAATAGCAATTCCCATTCCACCCAAAACTTTAGGAATTCCTTGATAGTTGGTATAAATTCGTAAGCCGGGTCGGCTGATACGCTTTAAAAAGGTTCTTGTTCTATATATTCCTTTTATAGTCTTTCTCTTTTGATGTCGCAAAGTTGAAACCAAGAAATATCTGTTACGTTCCTGATGTTTCCGAACACTTTCAATAAAACCCTCTCGTAGAAGTATTTTAACAATGTTTTCGGTAATATTTGTAGATACTACTCGAACTGTTCCTTTTTTATTCATGTCCGCATTTCTTATAGAGGTTAGTAAATCAGCAATAGTGTCCTTGCCCATAAGACTCTAATTCTAGGTTCCTCCTAATTTTTCTATAATCAACATGTTTTCTTTTTTTTTTTTTCATTTTGGATTTTAAAACATATACGTAAAACACAATCTACTAAATTAATTCTTTGGTCTCAATTTCGCCTACTAGTATTTATAATACTTCAGGAGCTAATGAAACTATTTTGGTAAAATTCAATTCTCTCAATTCCTCGGCAATCGCGCCAAAAACTCGAGTTCCTTTTGGATTGCCTTTTTGATCAATTATAACCGCAGCATTGTCATCATAGCGGATTATTATACCGTCTTCGCATTTGAACTCTTTACATGTACGTACAATTACAGCTCGAATTACTTCGGATCTTTCTAGAGGCATTTGGGGCAATGCGTCTTTGATTACAGCAACAATAACATCACCAATACGAGCATATCGCTGATTACCAGCAGCTCCTATGACTCGAATACACATCAATTTTCGAGCTCCACTATTATCTGCTACATTTAAAAGGGTCTGAGGTTGAATCATATTATTTTGATTTCAATTTGTTATTTCAATGCAAAAGGATGAAAGAAATATTGTCTTTCCAGAAAGAAAAACCGAGCATTTTTTTTTATCTTCCATACCCCTTTTAGGGTTCTATATCTCTAATCGAATAAATTGACTTCGTATGGGCATTTTACTGGCAGCTATGGAGATAGCTGCTCTAGCTACAGTTTCAGATACTCCCCCCATTTCATAAAGTATACGACCAGGTTTAACAACGGATACCCAATATTCGGGGGACCCCTTTCCCGAGCCCATACGTGTTTCCGTGGGTCTTAGTGTAACCGGTTTGTCGGGAAATATACGTACCCATATTTTTCCACCACGACGTGCATATCGTGTTATTGCTCTTCGTCCTGCTTCTATCTGTCTCGCCGTGATCCAAGCGGGTTCAAGTGCTTGAAGAGCATATCTACCAAAACAAATACGATTGCCTCGGCAGGATTTTCCTTTCATTCTTCCTCTATGTTGTTTGCGAAATCTGGTTCTTTTGGGGTTATAGTCGATGGTTCTCTTTCTTAGTTCCATCTCTACTGCAAAACTGGACATGAGAGTTTCTTCTCATCCAGCTCCTCGCGAATGGAATCAGAAAGCATGTAAATTTCTCTAATTCATAATATTCCAAAATATTACGGTACGGATAGATACACATTAATAGATAATAGAAAAAGTTCGGTTTTTTTTATATTGAATTTGTTAAAACAGAAAAATATAATATATAGTCAAAAAAGAAGATCTAGAATATATCCAGATGTGTGTGTATATTTATCTAAATTCTATATTTATAGATAATGTAATCCTTCTTAAAAAAATCCTTATTTTTACTCTTATTGAATCGCGGTAAAGTATTCTAATTCAATAAGAATTTCGCGGGCGAATATTTACTCTTTCCTGTCTTATTTGTTAATTTATAAACTTACCAAATAAGACAATTTTTTTGGTTTGTTCCGCCATCCCACCCAATGAAGTGTTAGGATTCTTTTCAATAAAATCCTATGGAATCATAGGTTCTGTCGTTCCCACTGCTTCTCCTTGAATGGTTAGGTCTGAATCCCGCAACGGAGCTTCCAAAAAATTTCTTTCCGAGTTAATTTTCTCAGTTTTATTAACCCGGGCGGCTCTTTATTATTGCTTTAAATTTGTAGTTCTTGTTTCAAGTTACAATTTTTAATTCTCTATTATTTTTATTATATTGATGCTTTATCACATTGCCTTTTATGATGTAATTCATAGACCATACATAGTGGAATCCTATATCTTATTTATTTCCTCTTCCTTCTTTCTATCATCCCTCCCTTTATCCACATCCCTTTAGTTTTGCTTCACAACCTAGAATCCCTTTTCTTTTTTAGAGAAAAAATTGCAGTTGCTACAACTATATGACACATCTACTCATTTATGTTATGATAGAGGTATTTATTCATATAGTGACTGTTTCTTAGTTAGGATCTCGACAATACGAAGCAATAGGTTGGTTATTAGTTAATTTTCTATAATTACTAAGTTTTTTTCTTAAAAAAAAGAAAAAAATAACGAGTCACACACTAAGCATAGCAATTATATTAAATGATTTATCAATTTTCATTAAATCTTATAGAAAGAGGTATAATTTCTTCTTTTGCAGGGATTTCAGGAAAAAAGTCTCTTGTCATTTTTTATTCTATCAATGGACAGAATCCGAAGACAAGATTACTTATTCTTCGTCTACGAATATCCAAATTTTTACACCTAATACTCCATAGATAGTCCGAATTGGATAGCAGCAATAATCAATTTTAGCGCGAATTGTTTGGAGGGGAAGTCTACCCTTTTTAATAGATTCGGCGCGTGCAATTTCTTTTCCTCCGAGACGACCCGCAATTTTTACTTTTACTCCCCTTATATCTGCTTTTTTAGTTAATTCAATGGCTTTTTTCATTGCCTTTCGGAATGAAACTCTATTTTTTAATTGGAAAGCTATATATTCTGCAAGAATGTTAGGCTGTCTATAAGGTTCTTTAACTTTTTCGATAGAAATATTAAATCTCTGGTTTACAGAGTTAATTTCCTTTTGTAGATCTTTCTCTAATTCTTCGATTGCTCCTTTTTTCTTTAATAAATTTGGGAATCCAATATGGATTATGACGTGGATCGTATCGATTTCTTTTTGGATTTCTATATGTGTAATTACTTCGGAACTTGAACCTGAGTCCATTTTTCTATTATGTGTAATTACTTCGGAACTTGAGTCTGATTCTATTTTTCTATTCGAGCCCTTTTTCCTATTCTTTTGTATATAGTTCTTGATACAATCCCTTATTTTTTTATCTTCCTGTAGACCTTCAGAATAATTTTTTGGTTGTGCGAACCAAAAGGAATGGTGTTTTTGGGTTGTACCAAGTCTGAAACCGAGTGGATTTATTTTTTGTCCCATATTTTTCTATTCTATATTTTTTTTACTGGGAATCGAAATCTTAGATGGATCTAAAGGTTATTTAGATTTCTTTACTATATTTAGTACAATTGTTATATGACACATGCTTTTTTTTATGGGGAAACTACGTCCTCGAGCTCGAGGTCTGAATTTCTTCATAATAGTACTCCTACTGACTTCGGCTTTAGTAATAAATAAATTCGCTTTGTCGAAATCCCTATAATGAGTAGCATTTGCGGCTGCCGAATAAACCAACTTTAAGATGGAGACTCGTCAATCTATCCCAACGGAAGATGTCAGATTGCATCGGAATATGACCACAAGCAGCTCGTGTGCCATTTGTGGAACTCCAGACTCTTAGAAGCATAGTTTGATTGAGTGTACTGCTGCCCGGTGTGTTTGGTCATTGGTGGATCAGGAGCTAATTGATGATCTGCGAAGTAATACTGAAAATGATGCAAAGAAGTGGTTATTCACTATGATCGGAAAACTTTCTCATGACAAGTTCACCAAAGTAGCAGTTACCCTTTGGGCCATATGATGGGCGAGACGGAAGCTGATCCATGAAGGGTTGCATCAAAGCCCTTTATCCACTTACATGTTCATCACTCATTTCTTATCAGAGTTGGATGTGGAAAAGAATTCAATACCGTTCCGTGTTAACATCCCAGTTACTGCTGCACCAAGGAAATGGATTCCGGCTACTGGTGATACTGCTAAGATCAATGTTGACGCCGCTGTTTTCCGTGGAGTAGGTGCAGCTGCCGCAGTTTGTAGGAACAATAACGGGCACTACTTGAGGTCTTCGGTGCTTGTTACTAGAGGACTGATTGATCCGCCAACTTTGGAAGCTATGGCGTGCAGAGAAGGATTGTCGCTAGCGGAAGACCTGGGGCTCCAGAACATCGTGATTGCGTCCGACTGTCAAGAGGTGGTGAAGCATATCAAAGAGAAGTCAGGTGGAAACTATGGTGCAGTTGTAAAAGAGATTATTTCATGGCATTCTTCTTTTACTTCTTGCTGTTTTAAGTTTGAATCTAGAGTCTCGAATTTTGAGCCTCATAAACTAGCTAGGCATGCTGTAAAATTAGATCATGGTCGCCATATTTGGTTGGGGCAACCACATGATACTTCTGTAATACCGGTAGCAATACCAACTTATGAATAAAGCCTAGTTTGTTGCTCAAAAAAAAAGTTAACGAGCGCTCCTTCGGGAGCCTCGCAACTATCAGCGCCACTTGGCGCGCTCTCAGCCATTCGCCACGTGTCGCGCTCTGGACGCTCCCTTCGGATTTATTTTTTTTTCGCACGCGTTTTCGGCTTTTTAAACGGTTTTTTTTGGTTTT
The DNA here is from genome assembly GCF_003073215.2 of Triticum urartu. Taxonomy (NCBI): domain Eukaryota; kingdom Viridiplantae; phylum Streptophyta; class Magnoliopsida; order Poales; family Poaceae; genus Triticum; species Triticum urartu. The sequence continues at coordinate 10,554 of NW_024116534.1, forward strand.
TTCGATGTTTTGGTTTTCCCCCAGTCTTTCTTAGCTTTTCGATCAAAAAAAATTTAAAAAAAAATTTTCGCGAAAAAACGTGTTTTCTTCCTTTCGCAAAAGTCAAGGTTTTTCTTCCGTGAGAGGCACGGTTGTGCTTTATCGAGAGTCACGGCCGTGCCTTTCGGAAAAGAGAAAAAGCACGTTTTCTGTTATTTTTTTTCGCGAGAGTCACGGCCGTGCCTCTCGGAAAGGAAAAAACAAAACGTGTTTTCTATTTTTTTTCCTTTTGTGTGAGTCACGGTTTTGCTTCCGCGAGAGGCACGGTTGTGCTTACGCGAAAGTCACGGTCATGCCTTTCGGAAAGGGGAAAAATACGTGTTTTCTGTTTTTTTCTTTCGCGAGAGTCACGGTTTTACTTTCGCGAGAGTCACGGCCGTGCCTCTCGGAAACGAAAAAAAACGCGTTTTCAGTTTTTTTTTTCCTTCCACGAGAGTCACGGTTTTGTTTCTACGAGAGACACGGTTGTGATTTTGCGAGAGGCACGGGCGTGCCTCTTTCGGAAAGGGAAAAAACCATGCTCCCGGTTCGGTTTTTTCGCCCGGTTGTTTTCGTCCGTTCTTTCGTGAAAAAAAAGTTCGTCAAAACCTATCAACATGGGATCTAGTTTTGAAGATCTCGACGCGAGGAATTCAATGATGAAAATGGTTTGAGATTTGGACGCACGGTTTAAGAGATAAAACGTTTTGAATAAACGGATCTACGAAAAAAAGGGAAAACTCCCAGGTTGCGACAAGTGGCGCGTTGCATGTGCGCCATTTGTCGTGACCTGGGAAAGTGGAGTGTTCTTTGCAACGAGTACTCCTTAATTAGTGATTTCGCGAACGAATACATCGACTTGTAAAGAAAAGCAAATGAACGAACAGATCGAGGCGTGCGGACGAGGTAGGAAGTCTTTTTTCGTGTAGACGACGTATGAAGCCTCTTTTTATTATAAAAAAAGTGGAGAAACAATGCTCCTTTTAATATTAGATAAAGATAAAGATAGAAATAAAAATAAAGATAAAGATTTATGTTTTGGCCATAACTAGCAAATGTGTCTGTGCATTGCAACGGGAGAAACAAATGCTTGCACGCCCCACCCATTTTGCAACGGGAGAAACAAATGCTTGCACGTCCCACCCATCCATGTTGTCAATTCTAATCTTTGCTGCCGTCACAAACGATGACCAAGCTATCCATCTATTCAACAATGGTGGGTGGTCAGTTATACAAAACATTTGTAATAATGTGACCAATTGATGTAATTCTAGTTTTCAAGCAAAACCTGAAACCTTTGCGAGCGCAAAATGTGATCTCTACGCTAGATATGCGATTGACAAAGAGAGGGAGATGGGGTTCCTTGTATCAGATAAGTTGTCCATAGCCATCCATGATGCTGACCTCTATCTTGATGGTGACAGCCCGGACGGGCGGAGCCCCGGCCGTAGTTGAAACGGGTGTTTGTCTCTAGCTCCTACACCACGGTCTTCTTGACGTCCAACGTGATAGAGCCGGACCATAGACACCTGCAATTTTTTTTATGTGCGTCATCTTTTTTATGGGAAATTATATGTGTTATATCAATGCACAAAAAAAACTACAAACTATATTAAAAGTGAATAGTTTTTTACAGCATATTAAAAGTGAATAGTTAGTGTGTACATTTGCTCGAGTAGTGGTTTGAGAATTAACATAATCATAATATAATTTTTTAGTCAGTACAATACGAGAAAATCATGTATCGTCGGGACACACTATGCTGATTTGAATCCTTCCGCACAAATCCTCGCCTTCATTAATTAATTTAATTAATTCACTAATTTAATCAAGGCGTCCTCATGCATGTTCCAGGAATCCCTCTCCATCTTTCATTAATTAATAGACCCCCTTAATTAACTCTAATCAGCTTGGTGGCTTGGGGGTACCCAATTTAAGAGAGTTTAACATGGCTTTGTTAGCCTCTTGGGCTAAAAGATACTTCATGAATCAGGATGAAGATTGGGTGAGATTGATAGATTATAAATATAAAACTAATAAACCTAATTTGTTGTGGGCTAAACAGGATGTGGGTTCGCCCCTTTGGAAAGGGGTTACCTGGCCCTTTGAAGGCATAAGACCCTTTTTAGATGGAATTTGGATAATGGTGATAAGTCAGCTTCTGGGATAACACCTGGGTGAGGGATTCTTCCCTGAAAACTCAATTTTGGGGGGTTTATGAGATTTGTCAACAGCAACAATGTGTAGTGTCTGAGGTGTGGGATCGTACCAACCTAAAGCTCACCTTTAGTAGATGTGTAGATGCTGAATTTATGAAAAAATGGCACGACCTGATTCAGGTCATCTCTACCAAACAACTGACCAATGAGGAGGATCACCCTGTTTGGCTGTTGGAACCATTAGGGATCTACTCGGTCAGATCCTTTTACAACATGATTAACTGGGGTGGGGTCTCTACCCCACTTTGGAAAAAATTCTGAAAAATTGTTGTACCAAACATATACTTGGTCTTTGTGTGGTTGGCTTTTAATAATAAAGTTCTCACCTGAGACAACCTAAACAAGAGGAGGGTGGTAGAGAATTTAAACTGCTTATTTTGTAATGAGAATGAATCGGTTCATCACCTGTTCTTTGAGTGTGTGGTGGCCAAATAGATCTGGATTGATGTTGTTGAAGTTTTTGGATTCAATATTCCTAAAAATATGACTGAGTTATTTTCATTCTGGGAAATGAACAACAAGAAAACTGTTATTAACATTGCTTGTGTTGCTGCCATTTGGGGCATTTGGATTATGCATAATGATATTTGTTTTCAGGGCATACCGTGGACAAGCACTCGTGTGATCTTGGAGAGGATCAACTTTTCTCGACACCGGTGGAAGATTCTCTGCGGAGGCGATCAATCAGTGCTGCTACGACGCTGCCTCCAGCTTCTGGACCGTTAAAGAGGCGAGCTGCTCAGGATCGCTTGGGTTGGGAACTGAGAGCGTGTGCAAAGAGGACCCGGGGTGGAAACATGCTGAAAGCTCATTCGGGATGATCTCGCGAGCAAGTTGATGGTTGTTCTATTCTCTGAGGAACATTCTGTATTGCTTGGCTGGTGGTTTCGGTGTTTGCCCTGCGTGGCACTAGACTCTTGCTTAGCAGTTTCTTGTTTCAGTTTTTCGGGCTAGCGCTTTAAGATGTAGAGTTGCATTTCTATTCTCTGGTCGACCACTTCCTGTAGACCCGATTGCTTGTAACAGTCACCGTGACTTGCTTTCCTCGTTTTCTATAAAAGTGGGGTGGGGGAAGACCCCTTTTGATAAAAAAAATTAAGAAAAATTCCAAAATATAAGATGTATTGTGTTACACCACTCGTTTGAATAATTTTTTTAGGGATTTGATTACATTTTCTTATATCAGACAAGCTTTTCTATTTTCTCAATCAGTCATGTGTAATCTCATCCAAAACTTGTGAAATTTTTTCTTCATGTGCGTTTTTTAATTTCTGTGCCAAAAACTATACATACTATATTTAGAAACGGAGGAACAAGGATGAGTGGTGTCAGTGTGTAAAATTTCAGAGAAATATGTTGAAATGTGAACTGTGCAAAATAATAGTACAAATCCATGCTCTGCGAGGACGAATAATATCATGTGTTAAAAAGCCTCAGATTTTTGTTTCACGGCCCTCATTTCAACATATTTCATCCTAAAAATTTATACACTTGTGCAGCCTTCATCTATATCTGTATTTTTTTCAGAATTTTTTAAAATGTGAAAATATGACTTTCACGAATTTTGAATTTTGCATGTGGAGGCCTTCATGGAGCTCTGCCTCCAAAAGCAATTTCCTGCTTCAACTTTCTTATAATTTCGTACTGCTTAGTTAAAGCATATTTTTATTTCGCTACAACAATTTTGGAAAAAGCATCAACCATTCAGTTCAAGCTTAGGCCTTCAGCATTACAGCAAGGGCCAACACCACAATAACAGCAGTAAAATCCAGTGAACCTACTCCATTTCATCGACAGACCGAGCACATAACGAAACTAAGCAACAGATACTCCAGACAGAGCACATAACGAAACTAAGCAACAGATACTCCACTAGGAAGCACATCAGCAGAGCGAAAGACATGACAGGCAGGTTGTTCTCTGTTTCCAGCACACATATCTACAAACAAGGCGGCACATCAGCGGGGACTGACAGGGTATGCAAGCTTCTGATCTCGTCAGGCCCCAATACCACCGGCTGCGGCGAAGACTGCTTCAGACCCTACTTGCTCTTGCTGCTCTTCGCCCGGAGCTCCGCGGCTCCAGCCTTGATGCTGGACTTGGCGAGCGACGTGGGTTTCAGGCCGCTCTTCGGGTTCAATGCCTGCCGGAGCTTGAACACAGCCCACGCCGTTCCGATGGCGTGGCCTGCCGCATCGAGCCCTTCGTTGGTTGCCGCAGCAGCTTTCTCTCCGTACCTGACGAACAAAGAAGAAGGATGGTGTGAGGGGAAGTGCTCCATGTTCTGGTCCAAGAACCAAGAGGGAGTAGAAACAAGGATATGAGGTAGAATAACACGTACTTGTGGGATACAAGACCGGTCGTCACCGTCGACGATGTTGATAGCACATCCTTCCCAGCCACTTCTACGGCGTCAGAAATCTTGCCTGTTGACACCAGTGAAATATACATAAGCGGGCTGGCATAATCAAACACCAGAAGAAAGTAAGTTCCCCTGTTATTTTCAAGAATGATGTTCAGGCACACAGAAATTCCATACAACTAAAAGTTAGAAACAACTGAGCAGATTATTTGATAGAAACTATTTTGCAAGAGCAAGTGCAGATCACAATGTGCTCCTAGGAGATCATGTTATCACTTACAAGATTCACATAAATGTTTCATGAGAGCCGGCATCCCTAATATTCAGATTTAAGGAGCCCCAAATATTCAGATTTAAGGAAGTATAGTGGCAGTTGGCAACAGAGTTCACTCCAATATACTGAGGCAAGTTCAACTAGCATATAGAGTAAACAATAGCCATTTTCACTGTATAGAACTTGATGGCATCACCACTGGGTGTCTGTACTATAAGTAATCGCTGCCAGTGATTTCGCTATGAATATGGTGCCAGTAGCTGATAGCTCAATTAACGTTCACAACCTTTTTGCGAAGAGAAGCAGCAGTAATTAACCATTTTTAATGTAGGACTGAAGCAAGACATAATGTGTATAACATAGAGAATAGAGGGTACAAGGAAAAAGATAATTGCCAACCGATTTACTCCCCTTCCTAATTGTAGAGTACCAGGGGTTAAATGGCCACTAAAGAACACCCACAGGCTGCTTACTTTCAACTAGTAAAACTTAGGTGATGTTTCTACACTTCTGTAGGCAAGTTCAAATTAAATGTGCCCGTATGGTATATTGTTCATGTTTCATGGTATAGTGAAAGTTGGCATCTTTTTCATGATTCACATGGCAACTACCTTACCAACAGCACAAGATGTACTACCACCAATACTAACTTAGGTCACATTATTTTCAAGAAAAGGATCACATACCAAATCCATCAAGTGAAGCAAGAATAACCTCTCCAGGCAATAGGCTGAAGAACTTCTTGCCAGCTTTTGAGTTAACCAATGAGCTTGTAACAGAGCTAGTAAGCTTCACAACTCCAGACAGTATTCCAGTTGCCACTTTCTCGGACATTTTTGTCACCTTCTTAGCCCTGCCAACAATCACATGCACATATTCTTTCAGACCGACAGTACCAGAAATATGAGTATTTGACTGAAATTACGTATTCTCAAATTGTGTAATTAAGCACAAGGAAGCCTAAAAACATAAAAGCAGAGCAACGCCAGAAATCTCAAAATAAGGAGCACAAGTTTAAGTCCAGTGGCAAAATTCACCAAAATGCAGCTGCCTACAATCACAGAGCCTTTTGACATGAGTGCTTGTGATTCTTCCTATATGATATAATACGCAATCACGGCATCAAGCCATAGCTATAATTCACCAATCACCATCAGAACAGGACTAACCAGCCAAGTTTGACATAGCACCAGGGAACGGGATGCCAAACAGCAAGTGTCAGCACAATTGCATGAATAATTTGGGGAGATTATCCATAATAATCATAAAGATTTTTGACACAACTGAAATATCAGCAAATGGAAATGAGATACCGATGATGGCACATGGCATCACGATTTAAACTACTAATCTAATCTAACTATGAAGTGCGACATGCTCAAAGCCTGAAGAATTTCCTCCTACAGCACAAATTCTACTGAACTGTGACTGCAAATCAAAAACACATTTGGTATGAAAAATCTAAGAAAAACAGTGCTACCTTTGAATGGAAATGAGATACCCATCATGGCAGATTGCATCACGATTTAAGCTACTAATCTAATCTAACTATGAACTGTGATGTGCCCAAAATCTGAAGCATTTACTCATTATGCATCACAAATTGCACTGAATAAATTCGCATGACTGCAAATTAGAAACAGATTCAGTATGAAGAACTGAGAAAGAAAGCACTACCTTTTGATCCGCCTGAGCATCTCCGGACTGACCTCGGCCTCGGTATCGCCGGGCTGAATCCTCTTCCTGAGAACCTCCTGCCCCCACCGGAGCCTGTCGACGGTCATCACCCCGCACCACAGGATCCCCTTGGCGACGTTCTCGGCGCCGGACGCGATGGCCCTGGCGACGGCGCTCCGTACTCCTCGACGTTGGGCGCGACGGCGGTCCAGTACGCGGCGGCCTCCACCTCGCCGCGCACACCGGCGGCGAGCCCCTCGCCGGCGGGCCCGGAGCGGGC
>NW_024116535.1:0-12733 GCF_003073215.2 Triticum urartu
CTATGGCGGCCTCTACACAGAGCACACCGTCCCCACCCCACCATCTCAACTCCTCCGCGCCCCAACCACACCCCACTGCCGCGCCCTCCACCGAGACCCCTGCGAGCACCCAACAAGGCTTCAAAGCATGGGCCATCGCCCCTAAGCACTCCGTCGGCGACCATCGTACAGAGACCCCAAGCACTCTGCCAGCGACCATCCTCCTCCGCCGTCGTCCCTCACCACCATCCTCCTCTGCAGATGTCCTCTCCCGAGCAGGCCCTCCGCACAAGCTCAACCGAGCACCAAGGAGGTCCTCAAGTGGCACCGCCTCCTTATTGAGCTCCTCTGGCAGCTGCACCTTCTCCACCGGCCACACCTCCATTAGAGATTGGTATATTGTTCAAGCAATTTTGTGGTGCTAATTTTTGCTTGTATCAATCTGTTGGGAGTCCTTTTGTACTTAAAATAGATGCAATTTATCTTGCTAATTTTTGCTTGTATTGGTCTGTTGGGAGTGTTTATGTACTTTATAGTTACTCAGATATAATAACCATTTTGCATTTTTAGTGAAGAAACAACACCAGGAGATAACCCACGGACCAAGGAGCGCCCTTATATCATCAGTATCTACTGGAACATTAGTAACCACAGTAGTTAAATTATATGCGGCCGTGTGAACTGCAGTCTGTTTGTAGATTTGAAGTTTGCTCATTGTTCACATTGATATCAGATCAAACTGTGTGAAAGCATTAGCATGTTGCTTAGATTATTTAGTTTATCATGGTTGCACCCTTGATTTTGTCCTTCGATTTTTATCTTATTAATGTATTTGGTCCTCCTCTCCTTCAGGCAAGGAGCCTCCAGAACATTGTCTCCTCTAGGTAGCACCTCATCTACCTCCTTGCCCGAAGCAGCGCTGCCTCCCCTCTAATTCCTTGCCTGAGTAGTGCCGTGTAGGTCCTCTGCTTCATCGCCAGAGCAGCACCACATCCTCTGCTTCTTAATCAACGGTGATATTTCTTTGCTATCCCCATGATATTCCTGCTACTATTTTAGTGTTTGCATTTCATGAAATGAGATGTTTCAATTCACTATTTCTGTTGTGCTAGATTTTATTCCCGGTCTGTATTGTATATCTCTTTGCATGAACTAGATAAAAATGGTATGCATTTTGCTACTAGATACTCCCCTTTAATAGAAGTACACTTTCTTTCATATGTTAGGCAATTATAGTGGAACTGGTCAAGAATGGACAAGAGTTGGATGGATAAAGCTAGAAACACACAAGCATATATTGACGGGGTAGTGAAACACACAAGCAAGAGGAAATGTTATATTATGTCCTTGTAAAAAATGCTTCAATTGTTGCTGGTGTGAAGCTAGTGCTGTCTATGAAGACTTGTTATGTTATGGGTTTATTAGTGGGTACAAAAGATGGATATATCATGGGGAGTTGCAATCACACAAAAAATTCATCAGGTCAGATTCATTGTACATTGTTTATACTTTGCTGCTCTTTATTGTTTAGGATGACAAAGTCACTTCCGCTTATCTGACTTACTTTTCATGCTTACTCAGAAAGGAAAGGATGTGATATTTTATAATGTTTATCGAGACAATGCTAGCCCAGTGGCAAAAGCAATCATTCTATCAATTGATCGGAGAAAGTTGGTAGGTGGTCAGGAGCTTGGCCTTGAATATTGTGAGGTTGTCGTGAACTATGTAATAAAAAGGGATGCTATACTACCTCGTGGTATTGGGAACATGAACACCATGGGGCAAGCTCAAGGGCGGTGCATCGCATAGCCATACAAGCATGTGAGTTTTTGTTCTTCAGATTGAATTTACCAATGACTATCATGGCTGATTGCTTAAAAAGCTTTCTTTCTATCTTATGTATGCAGTTGGAAGTGGACAAGCCCATGGCAAAAGCAGGAACAACAAGCAAGCTGAGGAGGTAATATCCATGTTTCCAAGAATTTTCATGCCCTCAACTTTGTAAATATTTCCTATAGTACAATACTGAAGTTTACAAAATATTTTTCCTGGTTGCGTTCCTTTTACGAAATATTTCCTATAGGAAATTGTACGGTACTGATGCTTTTCAGTACTATAAATGTATTTCAGTATTGTACTATAGAAAATATTTCGGTACTTAAGATTCTAAATGGCAACCAGATTCTAAAGTTCAGTACTGTACAGTACTGAAGCAACCTGTACTCTGTAAAGTACCAAAGTTTACAAAATGAAAATTTGCATGCCCTCAACTCTGTACAGTATTGATTTTTTGGCAGATTCTAATTTGTTAATATCTAGTTTTACTGGCAGCTCCTTGCTCTTCCTACTCTGGCAAATTTTGCCTAGTTGTGTTGTTTTTCGGCGTGATAAAACAGATTCTTTATGATGGGTATTGCTGTTGTATTTCCTGAAGTATTTGGATTGACTTGTCCCTGCCCCCGCCTAATTGTACTGTTCAGTGTACTATGTACATACAATATACAGTCATGCCTATTTGTATGGAGTTTTGCCTATTTGTATGGAGTTTTGCCTATTTGTTCAATATATAGTACTGCATAGAGTTTTGCCTATTTGTATAGAGTTCAACAATCTGTTGTATATAGTACTGTAGAGTTTTAGTCATAGCTTTCGCTAGTAAGTTCTAAATTGTTTTGAACTGAGCAGGTTTTGCAAGTCAATTGTACATATTGGCGGTGCCAATACTGCTAAATATATGAATTTGTGCAAATTTGTTAACATTTCTACACATACATGCTAGTTTCAGCAAAAAGCTGGGACTACCCAGCTTGTACGTGGCTTCACCACTGATTGTACATGTTCTTGTTTTGCTTATTTGCAGATGGAAGATTTCTGTATGTGCACTTCAAACAATCCCTGCTTGATCTAATGATGTAACATTGCTTGTTGTGATGATGAAGTGTTGTACATTTACAAGAATTCTATTTATGCCGACTAGTTAAACTGCAGCATGTTGTTACTTAAAAAAAATCTGAAATGAGAGTTACATTTCGAATTTCCTGTCTGTTACAGGTTTCACTACAGAAGTTGATGGAGATTAGGAAGATCTTGAAGCTGCTGAAGATTTGGAAGACCGATGATTAAGTTGGAGGAGTGATGATGTAATATGCTTTGTTTGTTGAACCTGGACAGTTGCTCTGTTCATTTTGCTGGTTAAGCCCCTATATGCTCATTTTGGTTGTGTGGCACTCCCAGAAACATATGTACTTTCTCCTTTTGTGGCAATACTTTAGTTTGGTTGTGGAACATTTAACATATATGTACTGTATCTTTTGTGGCAGAACCTCCTTATATATATTATGTTTATCGGATGAAGTAAGGTTTTCTGGACGAGGCCTATATGTTACTTTGATTGAAGTGTATGGATGAGATGTATATGCTATGTGATTTAAGTGTATCTAGAAATTATGTAATATTTCATGATTGTTTGAAGATAATGAATGGATATTACATTAGGGATGCCTAGATTAATTTGGCAGTGAAATCTACATGGTGGCATAAATGCTGCCGGGTGAAAAGGCTTCTGCAGGCGGATGGATTGCCGGTAATTGAAGTTTCATGTGTTTTGACAAATCTGCCGGGAGAAAACTGACTGCCGGCAAATACAAGGGCAAGGGCAGAAAAACTGCCGGGAAGAGTTTATCTGCCGGGACAAGTAATCCCCGGCAGCCGTTCTCGTGGCAGTTCTATCTGCCGGGAGAAACGGTCTCCCAGCAGTTAGTCTGCCCTTTAAAGTGATTTCTCCCGGCAGATTACATGACAGTGCATCAGTGTTGTGGTGTAGTGACCATTGTAAAACAGGTGGGTGTGAAGGATTTTCCGGTCAGAGTAAGACTTCGTATTCCCACATTTAGGGCATGGACAACACATAAAACCATTCTGCTTGTTTGCCTCGGCCACTTCGAGAAAATCATGCACGCCCTTAGTGTACTCGGAGGTGTGTCTGTCACCGTACATCCATTGCCGGTTCATCTGCGTGCATTATATATAATTAAGTGTGTCAAAAACCATCACAGGACATCATGAATAGATAATTAAGTTACCAAATTAATAGAAGTTCATCATCACATTAAAACCAAAGTACATACATAGTTCTCATCTAATAACATATAGCTCTCCAGAGCATCTAATTAATTAAACCATACATTGAAACTATGTAAAACATTTCAATGCAAAAACAAATGCGATTATAAGCGCAACCAAGGTAACAATTGATCCAACAGCATAATGATACCAAGCCTCGGTATGAATGGCATATTTTCTAATCTTTCTAATCTTCAAGCGCATTGCATCCATCTTGATTTTGTGATCATCGACGACATCCGCTACATGCAACTCCAATATCATCTTCTCCTCCTCAATTTTTTTTATTTTTTCCTTCAAGTAATTGTTTTCTTCTTCAACTAAATTTAACCTCTCGACAATAGGGTCGGTTGGAATTTCCGGTTCAACTACCTCCTACATAAATAAAATATATGTCACGTTGGTCGGCATAATTGTCATAAACAATAAATAAACCAAGTAGTTATAAAAAGATAATATATACCACATCCGAATCTTAGACAAGACGAGGGCCGACGGGGGGGATACCAAAACCATCGCACTGTATAATAACAAGCAATAAAATAGTAAGAAAATTAGACAAGTATCTATCTAAAGTAACAATTTTTTTCTTTCAGAAAGAAGATAAGAACAAGAGGCTCACCACGGTGGTGCCAGCAACAAGATCGGCGCGGGCGATCGACGGCGGTGAAGACGGGAATGGGACGTGACGGGCCGTTAAACCTAGACAAATCTCGAGGAAAATGGAGCTTTGAGGTCGAGCTTCGATAGGAGAAAGCTTAACTAATGTGGCTCGGGCATTTCATCGAACACCTCATGTGCATAGGAGGTGAGCTAGAGCACCACAAAGCCCTCCCATCGCTGGCCAGAGAAAAACAGAGCACTGGAGCGCTCTGCTCGCGGGCGAGGGGTATATATAGGCACCTCATTGGTCCTGGTTCGTGACATGAACCGGGACTAAAGGGAAGCCTGTGGTCCCGGTTCAAGCCACCAACCGGGACCAATGGTGGTGGGCCAGGAGCGAGGCCCATTGGTCCCGGTTTGTCCCACCAACCGGGACCAAAGGGGCCAGACGAAACGGGACCAATGCCCCCACGAGGCCCGGCAGGCCCGTGGCCTCACGAACCAGGACCAATGCCCCCGTGGGTCCCGGTTCTGTACTGAACCAGGACTAATGGGTTGACCCGGCCTGAACCAAAGCCCTCTTTTCTACTAGTGGGTGAACTTCCAAAGTGTGACAACCTGCCAAATCTGAAGTTTTAAATACAGCGGTTCGTTACACTAGTGGTTGATATTTCTCCAGACTACTTTCAGAGTGCGAGTACCACCTACCGAATCTGAAGTTTTTAAAATTTGTGGGTCCAATATCATCTCGTGGAGTCAGAGAGATGTCCAATTCAGATTTTAAGCACAGATAATGTAGAAGTGAAGCATGTAGTGGATTGCACTGCCAGGCAAGCAAATTATAGACCTGATGGTGCTGTGCTGGAGTTCTAGTCATCGCCTTCTCTGCTTTTAGGAGTAGTATATTGTCAATGGCAAGTCCACCCCCAGTTTGCATATGATCCATCTAAACCGGCAAAGGAGATGTGCCCATAGAAATTAAGAAGCCAGCACACGGTTCGCACCCCAACAATTCCAACTGGTGCCTATAAATACACGCACGTATGCACACACCAACACCCACAATCACATCAACTCAAGCCTTCATCTTTCTAGCCATCTTCTCTCTTACAGTCCTACTCAACATGGCTTCCATGGGGTTCAGCTACGCACAGGTACACGTGAAGCAAGAGAGACTGATGAGGAGGATCAGCGACAGCAAGAAGGCTTCGGCAACGGCGACGGTAGACAAGTCGATGACCCGAGAAGAAGAGAAGATGAAGGAGCGTTTCATGGGTGAAGAGGAGAAGGCAACTTGCAACTCATGGACCGCCGGGAGGGTGCATCCGTGCGCTTCTTCCCCAGCGGCTGCGGCGCCAAAGGGTGGGCACCGATGAAGCTGGACGGTCATGCGGTAGTATTTTGCTATGTGGTACTCCCTTTGTTGGTGATCTAAATGCTTTTATATTTCTTTACGGAAGGAGTACTTCCCTTCCTTTGTTGTTCTGTTCTAGATTTGTATTATCGTGATCATGTTATGTTCTTGTCCGTTAAGGAAATAAAGCTTGTGTGTGTCATGATTAATTTAGTAAGGAGTACTTGGGCCCACACAACCTGTGTTTAGTAGATGATGAATCACGTGCCTAACTGAAATGCAATCCGTCCGCCATACAACATTCATCTGCACAAGTGAGCATGCATTTTCTCTCGTGCATGGGAGGTCTCATGCATGGATTAGTCCATTGATTATCACTCCGTATTTTTGGGTGGGTCTCCACATGCAGTTTTCGGCAGAAGTGGCATGCTCCACCCATCTGATCTCCCATGCCTTTCATTTTAACTTTCAATTTGAATCTAGTGTATCTTTTGAACCGAAAGTCCAACCTACATTTTGTTTGAATATTTGTTTTTCATGTGACGAGGGCTTTCAAATAAGACCACTCTTGAATACATTTTGACAAGTTTTAAAATTTTCATGAAATTTCATCTGTTAAAACTTGACACGATGAGGGATAAAATCACCAGGTTTTAAATAGTAAAACTTAAAGCTCTAAACCCTAAACTGTAAAAAACAAATGAAACTTGATAAAAACTTAATATTATAACTATTAAGTTTTAATATTTGAAATTAGTATAATTAAAAAGTTGTCAAAATGTTCGAGTGACCTTGTTCGAAAGTCCTCGTCGCAGCAACCATAAATATGCAAACGAAACTTAATTTTGACTTTCAAGTAAAAAATATAGTATATTCAAATTTGAAAGCTAAAATAAACAGCATGAGAGGTTGGATGGGTAGAGCATGCCATCTCTGCCAAAAGTTGTATTCGGGGCCATCAGAAAGCAATCAATGCCATGCTTGCATAGGAGATAAGCTTAGGGTTTAGGGTTCTAATCTTCAACCAAATACTCCCTCCGTTTCTAAATATAAGTCTTTTGCAGACTCCAAATATGGACTACACATTCAGAGCAAAATGAGTGAATCTACACACTAAAATAAGTCTATATACACCCGTATGTAGTGTATATTGAAATCTCTAAGAAGACTTATATTTAGGAACGGAGGGAATAGATGGCTGAGGCTTTCACAGGACCTCTCGTGCACATGAGAATTGCTTTTTTCACGAGCACCCTTGTTTTCATAACACACATGAATATAATTGGGGATTCGAATCCAAGATGTACAGTTACACTCTTCACAACGAACATATAAAACATATTTATTAAACCTAAAACCACAAGTATATTATGATGTGCTTATACTATGTCGTCGTCCCTTGTATAGTTTACTTCATGCCTTCACCAATACATTTCAATACAAGCCTTTTGTGATGTGAACAAATAGGCACATTAATGGAGATGCATGGTAGAGGAGCTAATTTATTATTTTCCACTGGTTAATATTTCAAATAACCATGTGCCAATGCTACAGCTTGGTTTCCCTACCACTTATTGAAAATGTTCCATGCATTCTCTACTGGAACAAACATTACAATACTACTGTTAAGGTGAAAACGTTTGTTATATTTTATTACTTTAGGAACGATGTTTAGCTGCCTTCTATTTTTCCTTTTTGACCCTTTTTGATCTTATGCAGGTCAATTGAAAATTATGTTTTTTAGTCACTGATTCAAATTATTAAGAACTAGTGCAGATTGGCAGACGCTTGAGGTATGGTATTCTGTATTTTTCATAATTTCTTTGTGTGATTGAAATGAACTTGTGACCATTCTTTGCTGTGGCTTGTTAGGTCAGTGGTAACGTATCATATTTGGACAGCAACTTCAGACCAATTTATGCAGAGCTTGATGCAGCTCCTTCGGTATGTATAACGTAGACCAAAAAATAAATCATTTACTATGTTGGCAAAATCAAATGGGAGATTTTATGGTGCATTATAATACACCAGAGCACATGTATTATATGGCCGATCTAACATATGAGAATAATTGGGCCTTTTTAAGCCCAAGGGTATTTTCGACCTAATTTTTTTTACCTTTAATCGGCCCAATTTGGTCCAAGGGTATTCTCGTCCTAAATTTTTTGGTTAAATTAATTGCATTAATAAAGCACTTCATTATAGAGGTCCCATCATCGTGCGTACTCTTTTGAATTGCGGTTCGAGCGGTTCGTCCTCTCTCCTCCTCTCGAGCCCTAACCTCGGGCACCCTCGATCGCCGCCGATCGCACTCGCCGTGTCTACCCCTCCTGCTCCTACTCCCCCTCACTCCCTCCATCGCAAGTCACCCCAGTCGGGTCGCGGCGCCAGATCTTCCGACGAGCCGCTAATCCACTCCTTCCCCGAGCGGACGCCACCTTCCCCGACCCGAGAGGCCAGATCATCCTCATCGACGTGCATCAAATTTTTCACGCCGGATCTTCGCTATAAGTGCCTAGCCATCTCAAATCTTTTCTGGTCCCTTCTGCATATAGAACCAATAGGGGTCGGATTTGATTCGGGTTTAGGATATGTCATGTGAGGTTTAGGGTTTATCGTTTCAGAAAGTTGTGAGGAGATTTCGGTCGGATTTGGTTAGGGTTTAGGATATGTCATCTGAGGATTAGGGTTTATCTTTTCAGAAAGTTGTGATGAGATTACGATTGAAAGGAAGTGTAAGTCAGATGTAGCGACGACATACTGAAGGACTTAGTTAGGATTATGTGTCATGAGAAAGTTGTCAGCAGATTTGAATTCAAAGGAAGTTATTTTGGATTTAGTTAGGAGATACTTTTGAAATGAGTTTCGAGATATTTTGGATTTTATTAGGAGATAATTATTTTGTATGGAGTTAGGACTTATTTTCGATTTAGTTAGGAGATAATTTGGATTTAGTTAGGACATACTTTTGGATTTTGTTATGAGATAATTTGGATTTAGTTAGGACATACTTTTGGATTTTGTTATGAGATAATTTGGATTTAGTTAGGAGATAATTTTGAATGGAGTTTGGAGATAATTGATCTATCAGGGTGGATCTATCAAGGCATTTGAAGGACTCGTGGACTTTGGATTTAGTTAGGAGATCATCAGTTAGAGCTAGTACAATCAATTACAAATTTCTGGATTTAGTCAAGGCATATTTACTTACAGCTTTTGAAGGACTGAGTTAGGTACATGAATCCGATATGAAAAATTAAATCAATTATTTAAGCAGAGTAGTGCATAATTTCGGTAACGTATGCTATCTATCCGTAACATTGACTATCTATTTTCGCTGGCAGCATAACGACATGGATGATAAAGGCAACAATGGCAAAAACTTAGGTGATACAGGCAAGGACGACAAGGACATGGGTCATAGAGGCAACAAAGGCAAAGGCATGGACCCCAAAGGAATGTATGGTATGTGCATGGATGATAAGGATAATGAGGATGCAGGCAAGGATGGCATAGACATGGATGATGTACACATACAAGGTAAAGGAATTGATAATAAAGGCATGGCTGGTTTAGTCGTGAATGAGTGTACGGAATACTTAGAGATTGTGAAGAAGACGTTCAGGACTGAGGAAGAAGCCTACATGTTCTACATAGGCTATGCGAGAAAAAAAGGATTTGGTGTTAGAAAGGATGATCTGAAGTACAGGGATCCGGGTCCGAAACAAAATGCATATAGAAGGACATACAAGTGCTGCAAACAAGGATGGGGAGCCCTTAAGCACTGTAACAGAACTGAAAGAAAAAGAACACTGAGGGGTCTTTCTCGGTGTGGGTGTCCCGCTCTTTGTCAGGTTGAGCTACAAGATAGCAGTGGCCTCTGGTTCGTCAAGAATTTTGTGGACAAGCATAACCATCTGTTTGTCCCTGCTGACCTGACTCCGTACTTGTCGGCTCATCGTAGAATGACTGACGCACAAAAGGCCGATGTCATCGAGTATGCTGTCGATGGACTTTGAACCAATGTTGGGGATATCGCTTATCGGGAACTTATCGGTCAACCTACGATAAGGGGTAAATCGGCCAGTTTATCGGCATATCGGCCGATTTATCACCATATCGGTTGATTTATCGGCTGATTTATCTTACCGGTCAGACCACGATAAGCGATAAATTGGCCGATTTATCGAAATATCGGAAGATATCTTGAACAGTGCTTCGAACACATCAGATTATGAATGTAATGGAGAAGAATGCCGGAGGTCCCGACAAGCTTGGATTTATAGATCGAGATCTATACAACCATGTTTCAGTCCAGAAGAAGCGCAAGATAGAAGGCAGTGACGCTAGATATTTGCTCACCTATATGATTGCACAGAAAAAAGTAGACCCAGGATTCTTTTTCAAATACACAAAAGACAGCGAAGGCCATTTGAGGAACATATTATGGGCTGACTCACAATCCCGCATTGACTATGTTGCCTTTGGTGGTGTCGTGGTGTTCGACAGTACATATCGGTCTAACAAGTACAGGCTTCCGTTTGTTCCATTTGGTGGTCTGAACCATCACCGCAGCACAGTTTTGTTTGGGGTCGGTCTAGTATCAGACGAGACAGTTGCATCATACCAGTGGCTTCTTCATGTATTTTTGGAGGCAATGTCCCAGACGGCACCAATTTCAGCAATCACCGATGGGGACGGTGCAATGGCTAAAGCAATAGCTACTGTCTGGACCGGAATAGATCATCGTTTGTGCACGTGGCATATCGAGGAGAATAGGGTGATGCACCTCCGCGAGGAAAAGCTGGAGCAATTTAGGGAATTTATTTACCGTCGTTGGGATGTTGATGAGTTTGAGAAAAGATGGGAGGCTTATAAGGTTCGGTTCAAAATAAAACCAACGGGCAAGAGGTCGTCATGGGTTAACAGGATGTACGAGCTGCGACACAAATGGGCTGCTGCGTACACAAAGGGAGATATTCCTAGGCATGATGAGTAATCAGAGGAGTGTGTCTCTCAACTCAAGGCTTCATGTGCACCTTAACAGGAAGATGCAGCTTGTTGATTTGTTGCAGCATGTTGAGCACTGTGTATCCATAATGCGTAAGACTGAAGCAGCATTAGACGCAGTAGCAACACATACGATACCCTTCACTAAGCTGAATGCACACCCTCTGGAGATTGCTGCCTCTTATATTTATACAACTGTGATGTTTCCAAAGGTAAAGCGTCAGATTGTCGAAGGGACAAATTGGCAGGTCACGGACCGGGTAGCATGTGATGGTTTGGTCGTGTTTGGAGTTTTGCGCAAAGCCCCATATGATAAAGTCCCATATGGCAGGGATGCTAGAGAATTGCAAGGTAAGGAAGGTAAGTATGCTGAGGACTTGCATGCAAAAAAAATTGGATCGTGAGGATCCCAATGACTTGGAAGGTAAGGATGCTGAGGACTTGCATGCAAAAAAACTTGGATGCTGAGGATGCCAATGACTTGGAAGGTAAGGATGCTGAGGAATTACATGCAAAAAACTTGGATGCTGAGGATCCCAATGACTTGGAAGGCAAGGATGGTGTGGACTTGCATGCCAAAAACCTGGATGCTAAGGATCCCAATCACTTGGAAGGTAAGGACAGTGAGGAGTTGGAGGCAAAAAAGTTGGATGCACAAGGCGTGGATGCTAAGCCTGTGGATTTTATATATCACGTGACTTGTCTGTTTACAGGAGCAAGACTGGATGATGCAGCTTGTAAATGTAAAAAGTTGGAAAGTCAGGATTACCCATGCGCACATATATTCTGCGTTCTGGATCATCTTGGTGTACACACATTTCCAAAAAAATTGTCAAGAAAAGATGGACAATGCAGGCCAAGCCAGCGTTCCCTTCTTCGAGGACTGCGAATACTCATGTATGGTCTGATCACATGAATAAGTATCATCAACTACGCAACATGGCTAGTGATGCTTTATTCACAGCCGCAGCTAGCGATTCACAGTCAGAACAGGTGATGGAGTTCCTCCGGAGTATATTGGTTGATGGAGAAAAAACAGATTTGGATGAAGGCCATAAATCATTTGTTCCTTTGTCGGCATACTTCTCTGCTGCTCGCGAATGCTGCACTGATGACGTGGAAAATCCAATCAAAATAGTTCCAAAAGGGAGACCAACTACCGAAGAATCGAACAAGAGGATTAAATCCAGGCTTGAGCGGATGAGTGGGAAGAAAAGCAACAAAGTTAGTGCACATGTTTATCTCATTGTTCATTTTCCATACATGCTTACAATGTTAATATCTTCTCTCTTTTTCTTCAATTTACTCAGGAACAAATCGGGGAAATCAAAGGTCACAAGGAAGAAGAAGCGAAAAGACAAAGACTCAGAGACAGAAGAAGACACAGATTCAGATATAGAAGAAGAGGGAGATTCAAAAAAAGCAACAAAGTTAGTGCACATGTTAATCTCATTGTTCATTTCCGTACATGCGTACAGTGTTAATATGTTCTCCCGGAGAGTGTTCACATGTTTTTCTTCAATTTACGCAGGAAAAAATCAGGGAAATCAAATAGCACAAGGAGGAAGAAGCAAAAAGAAGAGACAGAGTCAATTACAGAAGAAGAGACAGAGGCAGATACAGAAGAAGAGGAAGATTCAGGTACAGAAGAAGAGGAAGATTCAG
>NW_024116536.1:0-13510 GCF_003073215.2 Triticum urartu
GTGCGTACTTAAACATGTTTTCGAATGCTGGCTGCAGATTCATCTATTTCATTTTTTGCAGGAAACGCAAGGGCTCTCCAAATGTCAATGCCGGGAGGATGAAAAAGAACGATGACAAGGGTGCGCGAGGAAAACCAGTGAAGTTAGTGTCTGTACTTACATGTCCGCTCTAGAAGTCGGGTATTTGCTAGTACTGTGTTGACGTTTCTTAACTTTTCCAGGAAAGACTCTAGTAAGGGCGGTAAAGAACAGGCCAAAGGGGTGATGAAGACAAAAAGGCCTGATAGGAATGTACCACGGGCTGAGCGAATAAGAGCTGTCAAGTTAGCTTCTGTAGCTATGAAGAGAAAATCAATGAAGTTAGTGTTTTTTCTGTTATAGTGTACTGTACATGCTCAAATCTTCTTTGCTATCCTATTAACAAACGTTGTTTCATGCAGGAAAGCTAAAGTGAAGTCGAGACAGGATGTTTAGATGCACAGGGTCAAGCAGAGAAAACAAAAGGATTTCAGGGGACGAAAAATTGAGGACAAACTAAAGTAGACAGTTTTCCATGCCGTGATCACCCTTGTTTCTAATGTATTAGACCTATTTGATGGACTGCCACTATTTTTCTGAATTCCTCTTTTGATTGGTACACCCTCATTTTATTATGGACGGGTCAACATGGTAGGCTAGTTATGATTTATCAACATCGATGAAACAATGCATTTTTAGTACAGTTGGTTTTCTGTGTTTTTGTCATTTCTTACATAATATATTGCTGAAATTTGTTCAAAGTGTAGTCAAATTTCATACTTGAAATATAAAATAGAAACCGAAAATTTATATATATATAAGAAAATAGAACGTTAATAGAAACCTCGTTTTTAAATAACATTGAAAATCGTTTATTTTCAAATAGAAAATAAGCATAGTGATATTTTAAAAATAGCATGCTCATTTGAAAAAAAAACATGTTCAATTGAAAATAAAATATAATGAATATGTTGATTTAAAAATATCATGCTGATTTTAAAAATAGCATGCTGATTTTAAAATTATGCTACTTTTAAAATAACATGCTAATTTCAAAAATAGCATGCTAATTTTAAAAATAGCATGGTAGTTTTAAAAATATAATGCTCTTTTCAATATGCTACTTTTAAAATAGCATCCTGTTTTTGAAATCAGCATGATATTTTTTAAAAATAGCATGCTTATTTTAAAAATATAATGCTTTCAATATGCTATTTCAAACTAGCATGCTGATTTCAAAAATAGCATGCTGATTTCAAAAACAGCATGCTGATTTAAAAAATAGCATGCTGATTTCAAAAATAGCTTGCTGATTTAAAAAAAATCATGTTCTTTCAAATGTGTTGTTTCTAAAAATAGCATGCTGATTTCAAAATAACAGTCTCATTCTAAAAATACAACGCTGTTTAAAAAATATAATGTTGTTTTTAAAAATATAACGTTGTTTTTAAACTGATTTCACAAAATACATGCTTTTTAAAATATGTTGTTTTGATAGCAGCATGCTGATTTTGAAAACAACATATTTTCAATTACGCTTTTCAAAAGATAGCATGTTTTTTTAGTATATACTGTTTTTCAAATTAAAAAAACATCATTTTGAAAATAGCATGCCATCTCGAAAGTAACAGAAACAGGTCCCCCTCTTTGTTTTGCATTTCAATTTTTTGTGCGACACACATACAAACCGCATTTTCAAAATAACTCGTACTAGCCAACACAAAAACCTCATTCAAAAATGAAAGTAGTGTCTAATCCATTTGAAACCCGGTTAGATTTGATTCTAAAAATACTAGCATCACTGTGGCAAAAAAGGAAATGTAATTGCAGTCCATAAAGGTAATTATATCAAGGACGGTACCAGGGTGCGTTATATATATAGACTTGCATAGCAAGTACATTACGCCACATAGGGTTCATACTACCACCAAGTTACTGCCAAGTTCCACTTACTGGACGATCTTCATATCCAGTCGGACCCAAAAGTTATACCACCAAAGTACCAATTACTACTAAGTTGCACTTACTGGACCCTAAAGCTGATACTACCAACTTGTAGTTACTGGCTAGTACATACAGATTATAAAACTAGCGTCAAACTACTGCGGCGGATCAACGAATCCTCATGCCACTAACCATGTTCACCCTAAGCCCACCTCCACTCCTTTCCATGAACCTGAAGATAGCCATTTGATCTTCTTTCATTCTGGCGCCCTCAACGACTTCTCTCCAGTTCTTCGTCATGATCGCTCGCCCGTCCTTCTTGCCCATCTTGAACAAGACCTTTTTATTACCTTCAAAATGTTCGCTGGTGACACGCACAAGCATGGGCTTTCGCAGATAATCTTTGAGGTAGGCCTGACTGTACTCCTTTGAGAAGCACTGATTGCACAGGGAAATAAATAATGTTACATAAAAATGAAGTATAATTTGCACACAAAAAGTAAGAATGATTTGCACAACCATGCCCGTCCTCCTCTCTGTCTCTACATGATGGAATTTTCACTAATGAAGTATGATTTGCAAAAAGAAAAGTCCAAGTGTTTACCATCTTGCTCTTCCCTCTGATGACTGCCGAGCGAGTGACGGTGCTGACATAGTATGGTATGGGAGGTTGGCACTGCTTTACTATGGATTTGAGATAGTCCCACCGATCCTTGTTTAGCAATACATGGTTGCCGTAGAAGATGCGATCCTCAAAAATTCCTTTTCTCACATGGTATCCCAGACCTGTATCAAAAAAAATTAAGATGACAGAGTAGTAAATAATTTCATATGTAAGATCTAGAACATCAGCACTGGGTTAATGATCAATGCCTACTCCAATGATCAAGAAGTGAAGGAAATAGATAACCCAATCACATCCACCCAGCAATATCTCGTAGAAACATGGGCAAATTGAATATTTGATTTATTTAAACTAACAAATAAACACTGCTCTATGTAAGCTCTAGTTCAGTCAATGTTGATTTGGATGGTCATTTAGAACCCAAACAGAGTAATGTGTGGTAATCAAGTGTCACTCAAACATAAACTTTCGATATTTCACGGTTCATTTAATATCTGACCAGCCAAATAGAACTTTACCCCGTAGTACCAAGATAGGATCATGGTCCACATCTCCATCTCCATGAGAACTATCATCAGTGTCATAGTCGCTAGAGGTGTCGTCATAACCGCTAGAGCCGTCACTCCCACGTGAAGTGCCATCTGAAGCATCATTTGAGGTGGTCCGGTGATCACTCTCTTCACTGCTGATGAGGATGGTTTCTTGCCATTCAAACCTGTTGCATGCATTGCAATGAACAAATGTTAGTTATTGATATATGAAATCAGTCTTCCATTATGACTTGTTAGCACCATATACAATGTGAATAATCTTTTCGCATACTTCTTGCTAAGTACGTAGTTCATGTATAAACATCTACACGAAAAAGCTAGTCGGCAACTATTCGCACGACTAGTCAAGACTAGTGGTTAGACTCATAATCATTGGGCAGACATAACCAATTAGGATATTTCAAGGTTACAATTTTGTGAGCTGGACAAGAAAACTTGGTAACCAACCAATTAGTAGCCATGTAAAAATGAACCATGATTGACAGCTCTCATCGAGCAATACGTGAAACTATAACTGATCTGCCTTTGACCACTGCAAATTTCCTGATGGGCTGTTGTGTGGTACCATCAGGTAATAAATATAAAGTCTTTAAATTGTCCCAACAAAACAAATAATGCATTTGCTGTTGTACATAACATTTTTAGAGGTAGCTGTGGAGGTTAATTTTCCAATTTTCATTGAGAATAAGGACATGATAGAATCTCTCAAGCAAGATGACAGCATAGTGAAGGCTATGAGAACGAGCAAGGTATGCTGACCAATTGTCACCCTTTTGTATACTTGCTATTTATTTACTCATTACTACCCATACCAACAAGTAAAATCATGATTATGAAGTATAATGTCAGAAAATCCAACAGTGAGGAATTTGTTGCAATGTGTACTACTAGCTCACAGGAAATTTTCATTGACCCCAACAAGCCCATACCATATCTTGGAGATAGGCTGACATAATTCAAGTAAGCAGTAACAACAATGAGGAAAAATATGCACCAACCAAAAATATTACATGTGTGCACATATCATCAAAAACATGCACCAATCAAGAGTAGTCTATACTTGACAAATCCTTCAAAATATGCACTAATCATCATACTACCATCGAGTAATACATGAAACTATAAATGATCCTCATTCCATCATTACAAATTTCCTCATGGACTGCTTCTATGCTCGCCTTTTTAGTTTTTAATAACTAAGCATCAGCAAATACATATACACAGTCTTCAAACTATCCCAACAAACCAAAACATGTGTATGCTCCTATGAATATAATTTGTGAATATACTTTTTCTATATCTAGCAGTGGGGGGCCATTTTCCAGGGGAAAAAGTACTTGATAGCATCTGTCAAGCAAGATGATAGCATAGTGAAGGCTATGTCGACGAGCAAGGTATGCTGGCCAACACCCACCTTTTTCTCTTACTTGCATGAAAGTGTTTACCCATTACTACCCATATGAACAAGTAAAACCATGATTACGCAGTACATTCTCATATTATCTTGCTATAAAATTACTTGTTGCAATATGACCTACTAGTTGACAGTAAATCTGCGAATACCCGAAACATGCACACAAGCAAGTGTCAGATTTTAACTTGGGCGGTGCTGCTAGATCGCAAAATTAAGGTCAGATCGACATTAGAAGGGCAGGGAAGATCAATCTTACCTGCGAAGTGGTACCAGATGGGGCTGGAGTAGACTTGTTCGAAGCTGGCACCACCGGAGCTTCGGGCGGCGTGACAAGGATTGGGGAGAAGAGGTGCCGTTGTCGGATCTTGCTGTCGACGAAGTAGTGGAGAATCGTGGCCGGAGCAGGAGGGAGTGGGTGGCCTCGCGGATCCGGCCGATTTGATGACGACGGGGGCGGCCAAGGTGACGGCTTGGCAAACCCTAGTCATCGCCCTCCGTGTCGCCTCTCTGTCTCTGCAAAGAACGAAGTGTGGTGGGATTGGGAATGGGGGTGGGGTTGGGTGACCACAGGTGTTCTTTTAAAGAAACCTTAAAAAATACACTGCTGTTCATTTGCATGTGGATGAGTCTTTCAGTACCAATTGATCTTGAATAATTTTAAGCACTCCACAGTGTATATATATATATATATATATGAAAATAATGGTTAACCAATAAAATGGTAAACTATTAGATGCAAGGTTGCAAATATTTGAAAAAATGAATAATTGAATTGTATGCATTTTTATGATTAAATTTAATAAATGTAACATTTTTGCAAAAACTATGATAAATTAAAATATTCATTGGTATTTTCAAAAAAACATGAATGACTACTTATGCCAACCAGAACTTCTTCATGGTTTTGTTTATTCATCTATTCTTTGGCATGCTGGTTCTCATAACGCCTTCTTCGGACCTTCTCTTTGTCCGACATATTCCTGAGATATTGGGCTAGTGTCTTGTGTTTCTCCCTCACACCATGCTTCATTTGGTATCCTTTGGCAACTCCTTCGGCGTGCTCAAGAATACTAACGAAAGCCGGGTCCAGATATTTGCCACAGAATGCGCAACGATATGCCATACGCTTAAGCACGTTGTACTGTCCATTCTGCAATTCTTCAAGGGTTTTCTGAGTGTGTGCATCCATCTCTCCTTCGGAAATGGCCGCATAATCATGAGAATAAGGCTGCAAGTTTAAATTATGTATGATATAAGCTGCACCATTGTTTACAGTACCTAATATTCCCTAAGTTTCATACTGTAGTGCCTATAAATTATTTTTAAAGTAAATATTTATTAACTTTGAAAATTTAAGGAGAAAAAAGCAATATCAAATCCATATGAAAGCATAAATCATATGATGTACTTTTAAAAAAATTGTCAATAAACATGCACAACCTTTATGATGTCTGACTTTTAGCATAAAACCAAAACGCACTAAATTATGGAGTGGATGGACCATTAATTTCCCAAAGATTGATTGAATAAATAATGATCATTACATACTGATGATCAACATTATATTTAGAGCTAGATTCCATTATGCCAATTCAACAATGTATTGATGGTTTAATGATTAACCTCTAACCTTAAACTTGAAGATAGATCTAGGGTTAAAAAATTAAAATTGCCGTAACAGAATTCCAGTCCATGTCGTGCATGTGCTGCTGCTTGTGATCGATGACGGAGTACTGCACCTCGTTGACACGATGCTTCTCTGGGTCGGACACCGAGTAGTCCAAAGCTTTCTCGTGGGGATCCTCATCCATGCAATGGACGACGATGTCGGTGGTTAGCTCCTCAAGTCCACGATCTATCACGACGGCGTCCACGATAGGCCCCCCACGTCCATGGCCCCGCTCTGTCACGACGGCCAATCGACCTCCATGAGTGGATTTCATATCCGGCGGCAGCGAGGCGGGCGTGTGAGTGGCGGCGATAGTTTTAGAGCGTGCCCTAGGGGGAGAGATGCGGGGAGTAATTGGTAGTTACCTACTATAGCGGAAATACTTTGGCGTTCGGCACCTACAGTGCAGCCGGCTTATTTAGGCGCTTAATTAGGATCCTGGAAAAAAATCACAATCGTAGGCGCTTGGGGCAGGCGCTAGGAACTGGATTTTGTACATCTATGTGATACAATCCAAAGTTCGTGTCCGGGGTGGATGGGTTGGGGATTGAAAATTGTGTACATAAACCCTAATGCTCAAGACTTGTGAAAACATCAAATCAAATTGTCATCAAGTGATCTAGTATTACTTGGATCGAAACTTTGTGATCATCATGTAGCCACGCCACAAACACGATGGTTCTAGTATTACTTGGATCAACACCTTAGGCAGCAAACTAGTGCATTTCCTTTTTGAGTCACCATCTTCCTTCTTGAAAAGCACATGTACACACTCATGATGTATACCATAACACATCAGAATCTGTTAACGAGCGCTCACAAGCTTAACTAGCTTCAAATGAACCTAGCCAATCAGGGTTTTATGCTACTTAATCTAAATGAGCCGATGATTAATGAGCACGAGTTTAACAAGCAGAGATGCCAAACCACACACCAATTAACATAGTTCTACCTTAGTTCAACACTTCCATATATACAAAAGCAAGCACCACTTAGTAGTACTGGTGCACATAGTTCAACCATAAACGTTCACCAACAAAGTATAGCATAGGGTAGTACTTAGCATAGTTAAAACCAAAAGAGCATCAGTTCTAGCTGCGAGGGTGCGCACTTCCCTAAAGCCTCAAAGAAGCCTCATCAAGTACTCGGCATACGCGGCGTGCTTCACCCTGAAAGCGTAGCCATTCTTGATGCTGCCTTGGGATGTTCCGACTGCATGGTTGATGGTACTTCTCAGGTCGCCTTTCATCAGCTTGTTGCAGTAAGGGCATCCGTAGCCCCCCTTCCGATTCTTGGCCTGATACGTTTCTCGAGCACACCAGTGTTCAGCTTCCTCGCCTTTTGCCTCCTGTAGATCCTCTGGGTTTCTTGGTCGTTTTCGACGTCGTCACTTAGGACCTACATGTAGTACAAAATGTTGCGTAAGTATATCTAATATGAGAATTCAGCAGACACAGAGTCTATGAGACATAATGTAATTGATGACAGCGTAAAATATCTTCAAATGATGTTGAAAAAATAAATGCATAACTTATTAGTTGGTACATAAGCAACTAAATGGGATAGTACCATATAGTAAAAAATGAAGGATCAATCATACATGTCGAAGAGAGCACTAGCATTGCCACACATTTTTCCCAAGCTTGCCTAAGGTTAGTTCATCAAAATGAGAGCCACAAGTTGGCAAGCCTAAGGGAACCTTGCCACACTTTTTGTGTGTATGCCATGTGGGACCCAAGTGTGGCTTGCCTAAGGTGTGGCTGGAACCAAACACTCACTTAAGTTGGTCAAACTTGCCTAACCTTAGGTATGGCAATCTTTGGCAAAGTCACTAACCAAACAGCCTTTAGTGCAACAAAATTCACTTGTTACGTAAAAATGCATGAACTGATGATGTAACATGACAGAGCAGCATACAAATGTACTAATGCAAAAAAAAGACGTATAACTTACATGCATGACTAGATAAAATACCTCATGAGTTGTATCTATTTAGGGTTAGAATTTGGTGTGCTTATCATGATGGATATTGAAAGTCCACATGTTATCGTCGTGGAAGTTTCCCCTGTTGATCGATACCCCACCCATCAATGTTCCTGAACCATTCAACGTTCTAGGTAAAGTAGTTAATTATTATGAATTCTGACAATAAGTGATCCCAAATGTTGTACTTACAAAAAAGGGTTTTTATCATTTATTCCACCAGTTGTGTCCCACAATTAAGTATAACCACTAGGAATTTCTACTGCTAAGAAAATCCATCGCTTCTTTAGACACATGCTCAAAAATGCCACTGCACATCATTATTGTGATATCAAATCTATCTTGACATGCTATAATGGCATCAATACCTATGGACCAACATGCCAGCTCTCCCTCTATCTTACTACAATAAAGTGTGGGCCCACTTGATCCCAACAACGTTCTTATTTTCCTGTAAAATTATTCGCTTACTTACTCCTCACAAGTGGGGCCATACTTATCATTGTGAGATAGAGAGAACTGGGATGTGGGCCTGGGCTTTTTTTTGTCATATTGGATGGTCAACAAGTTTTAAATGAAAATAACAATGTCTAATGGCATTATTGAGCAAACATCTAACAAAATGATGGCATTTTTATACATCTAATGGCATTTCTGAGTAAGCATGTCACGAATCGATGGCATTTTTGAGCGGCTGTAACTTCTAAGGGAAAAACTGAGTAGTGGGATACAACTGGGGGCCTAACTGATAAAAACCCTACAAAAGAACTAATTAAAACAACTCAAGTAAAACATTGATGATATCCAATTTCTTTCTAAAATAGCCATTGCTTAGAGATAATCAATGCTTAAAATCATTGCCACAACCACTTATGGAACATTTAAACCAAAGATCGATCAAGTGCAACCAAACATGTACTCAACATTTTAATACCTTATTTGCCTTGTACTGACCAGAGAAAACCTAGGATATTACAAAATAAATAAATAAATAAATAAATAAATAAATAAAGGGGATAGATGACTAACCTCTTCTTCGTTCTTGTCGGCGACAACCACAGGTGGGGGCAGGGGAGGCAACAACCGCGGCAGATGAACACCCGGCTGAGGCTGAGGAGCCACCACCTACTCCGGCAGAGGAGCCAGGGGAGCTAGCTACCTGTTCCGGATTATTAGCAGAATAATTTATATAGGTCAAAAACTGACATATACATGCCTCAATAAATGTAATCTAGCTACACAGCTGTGGATCCAGGATTTCATACTTGGGTGTTCAAAAATTTACTTTGCAAACTAAAACCACAACAGTATTTTTCAAATGGGGGGAGTAATATCTAAAATTTTCATGACAGTACTGACATGAATGACAGAAAATGAAGATTATTTACTTCATGACCATACAATATGACATTTTCATAAACAAGGCACGGTGTTGTTATCCTTAAGTTGCAGAAAATATTTTCACAATCACCTACATAGGCAATTCAATTCCAAGGTCAACCTGTGTATTTGTATTAGCACAGTCACCAAACCTAGGTGGCTTTATTAGCAGAATAATTTATCTACATCAAAATATTGCCTATACAGGGCTCAAGACATGTAACCTAGCTAGTTACCTAACAAATCTATAGAATATTGATATGGAGTCCATCGATCAAAGATAAAAAGAAACCCTGGCCTTCCCCAAAAATAGAGAAAAGGACTGACCAGAGCACACCTAGGATTTTACAAAAAACTAAAGGAGATAGATGACTAAAGTCGTCTTTTTTGACGTCGCCAGCGACCACAGGCTCGGGCACCGGAGGCGTCACCCCCGGCAGAGGAGACACCTGCTCCGTCTGAGGAGCCAGAGCAGCTACCGGGGCCCACATAAATGGATGTGCAAGGACAGTTTCATGCCGGTCAAGTACCATATATAAGAAATTTCGGCCAAAAAAATTCGGGTGCAGTCCTGTCCGTCTGTCCCGGTGCTGCCGCTATCAAAATTTGGCATCAACACATTTTGGATGCACGAGAACCATGAGATCCGAGTGGTTCATAGATCTTAAATAAAGATAACCTATACAATGAGGATCCGACCCCCACACCCATGCACCCATGTGGATCCGCCCTGAAACCTAACGAATCGAACGAATCTAGGTTGACACCTAGGATTGACCAGAGCACACCTAGGATTTTACAAAAAATTAAAGGAGATATATGACTAACGTCTTCTTTGTTGACATCACCGACGACCACAGGCTCAGGCACTGGAGGCGTCACCTGCTCCGTCTGAGGAGCCAGAGCAGCTACCTGGTCCCACATAAATAGCAGAATATTTTATATAGATCAAAAAATGTCATATACATGCCTAAACTAATGCAACCTAGCAACATAGCTTCGGATCCAGGATTTCAAAGTTGGGTGTTCAAAAATTAATATTGCAAACCAAAACCAGAACAATATATTTCAAACGGCTGAGATCAAGTTGGCTTTTGAGTCCAGAAGGCATTCTTCTGCCTCTGCTTCTGTTACTCAAGAAATTAAAGAGTTAGGAGTAATAGCTAAAATGTTCATGTGAAAATATTATTTTTTCATCATACTAACAGCACAGACATGAATGATAGAAAATGAAGATTATTTAGTATGACATTTTCGTAAACAAGGCATGGTGTTGTTATCCTTTACTTGCTGAAAATAAGCAACCAACTAATATATTTCAAATAGGGATGATAACAAGTCAGTAATATTACAACCTATGGTAATTGGACTCCAGGAATCAAGAAATTGGTGTTGAGCAAATTGAACGACAAAAAATGTGTCTGCTGGATTAAGCGTAAGAGGCTAGTTTTATACAAATTGACATGAAGTTTAGTGCATAAACTACACCACTTTTAGTACATTTAAAATAAAAGAACCATATATAAGAAACTTGGGGCAAATAATTTCGGGTGGTTGGTAGATCTATCTTAAAATTTGGCATCAACACATTTTGGATGCACGAGAGCCATGGATCGGAGTGGTTGGTAGATCTTAAAAACAAGATAACCTATACAATGAGGAGCCAACCCCCACACCCATGCACCCATGTGGACCAAACCTACCTGATCTAATGAATCTAGGTACGGATTTCATAGGTGGAAGAAAAGCAGAAACCCTAGCCATGCCCAAAAATAGATAAGGGACTGAACAAGGAAACCTAGGATATTTCCTAAAATAGGACTGACCTCTTCTTCATTGTCATCGCCGTCGACGTTGACCACGGGCTGCAGCAGAGGAGGCAGATGGCGTGGCAGAGGAGTCACCTGCTCCGGCGTAGGTGACACCTGCACTGGAGCCTGGACGTGGTCGACGATGTCACGGCACCCTACTGCCGGCTGGACCCCTCGCCGGTGGGGAGGGGTTTCTCCATGTGCAGCTTCGCACGGCGCTTGGATGCTTCGTGCGCCATGGCGTCGGCCCCGGCGTCGGCCCTTCCTCCCATGGCGCGCTTGGGCATCTCGACGGCGGAGGTGCAGCGGCGGGAAGGGAGCAGCGGCGGGGTGGCCAGGTGAGTGGTGAGGCGTGGGAGGAGAAAACCCTCGAATTTGTAGATGGGGAAGAGGACGGGAAGAGGGCGGCGACGAGGAGATAAATGCTAATGGGGAAGCAGAGCGTGCTATGGGGAAGCGGAGCCGCCGATTTAGTCGTGGGAAGTCAAAAGGAGTTGTTGCCATGTTCACACCTCCCCGTGCGTTGTTCACACCACCATGTCTTGCCATGTCAAAACGTAACTTATCACTAAAATGAATAGCCCGATCATGCACAGCCATGATTTAGGAGTAATGCAACTTCCCTTCAAAAAATTGTATAATGCAACTGCTCCCTCATTACACAGAACAAAGTCATACAGTGGGACAACTGAATTTGTAGGCTTGTTTCATCTGCACGTGTCATGTTTTATATTTGTCCTAAAATATGTTGTAAAACTTTACAAATAATGGAATGGAAAATGGATGTGACAAAACTTCGTCAGCAACCACGCGGATTCGTCTGCCATATATCCGATGTCCGGTACCGAGGAGGGGAATGTTGATCCACGCGATGCCATGTGTTTCGTATGGACCCATATCATGCACCCCGAGCCAACCGGGCCAAAACATGCTCCGCTAGCCTTCTCGATCCAAACAATGAGCTAGTGTCCACCATGCACAGAGATGCTCATGCGGACAGGTTTGCTAGAACTAGTGAATGACGTTGGATCTCGGTGTGCAATATGTGTAGCCGCGTGTCTCTTTGGCGTGCCTAGCATACCGAAGGGACTCATCAAAGGTCCAACGAACCGCGGTGGGGTCAATGCTGGATGTATGGTGTGGGTCAACCTGGCTAACAGTGCATGGTTTGAGTTTAGGTGGCTAGGTTTGCATGGCTGGGGGGCTACATGGCTAATGAGTGCGCATGCGTCATCTGTACATTGTCAAGGTTGAATGGTGGTTGTCTACGTGGCCATGCGTGCATGCATGGTGTGGGTCCAGTTTGCGTTCGGCGCACGGGATGTGCCTTGGTGGGTAGGGCCCACAAGTTGTGACACAGAGTTCTGAAGCAGATGAAGGGGCGGGCCCCGGTCTTCGTCCACAAGCAGGACTTGTTCCCTCTTGATGGATAGCTCCGGGATGCGTTTTGGTCTCGTTTACACACAACCTATGTGAAGGCTTATGCGTGCCGCTCTCGATGTTCGACCACACCCACACCGCGAAAGGTCCTAAGAAATTTGGATCACTCATGAATTTGCACGGATTATAGCGACGGCAGACGAGACCCAGCATTTTTTGCCCTTAACAATGGCTGTGAGGTGGCCCTGCCCATTGGTCGCACATGGCACATATATGGACCAGAGCTTAGCATGGAACTGTCACCCCCAATCCCTGCTGTGATTTCATGTGGCCGCGGTATAGATCCTGAATTTCCGAGGATGCTGCCCTAGAAATGTGGCAAATGTCCCGAATATGGCAAGCGCGGGCTCCGAGAAAGGCCGGGACCTTGCATGCGCTTTTGGATTGTTCTCCGTTGACCCGAGAGAGAGCATCGACGAAAATGGAGGAACGGGCCCGCATTCATTGTGCAAACCGGACATGTTACCTCAAGGTAGCTAGATCCAAACCATGCACCCCCGTCGTCTAGACCCATGTGGTGCACCACTTAGACACTAGACCCACATCACTTACGCCGGCCCCCAAGCCAACCATTCCCCGTGTAGACTCATATGCCGCACCCCGCAAAATAGCTTAGCACAAGACTTCCACCCCGATTTCCACAACATGCACCACTACACGTAAGTGTCCAAAAAA
>NW_024116537.1:0-9488 GCF_003073215.2 Triticum urartu
TGTTGTCATTTGATGAACGGGATGATGTGATGGACAAGACCCATCCGTTAGCTTAGCATAATGATCGTTAAGTTTTATTGCTATTGCTTTCTTCATGACTTATACATATTCCTTTAACTATGAGATTATGCAACTCCTAAATACCGGAGGAACACCTTGTGTGCTATCAAATGTCACAACGTAACTGGATGATTATAAAGATGCTCTACAAGTGTCTCCGAAGGTGTTTGTTGGGTTGGCATAGATCAAGATTAGGATTTGTCACTCCGAGTATCGGAGAGGTATCTCTGGGCCCTCTCAGTAATGGACCTCATAATAAGCCTTGCAAGCAATGTGACTAATGAGTTAGTTGCGGGATGATGCATTACGGAACGAGTAAAGAGACTTACCGGTAACGAGATTGAACTAGGTATGATGATACCGACGATCGAATCTCGGGCAAGTAACATACCGATGACAAAGGGAATAATGTATGTTGTCATAACGGTTTGACCGATAAAGATCTTCGTAGAATATGTGGGAAACAATATGAGCATCCAAGTTCCGCTATTGGTTATTAACCGGAGAGGTGTCTCGGCCATGTCTACATAGTTCTCGAACCCGTAGGGTCCGCACGCTTAAAGTTCGATGACAATTATGTATATATGAGTTATGTGTTTTGGTGACCGAAGTTTATTCGGAGTCCCGGATGAGATCACGGACATGATGAGGAGTCTTAAAATGGTCGAGAGGTAAAGATTGATATATTGGAAGGTAGTATTCGGACACAGGAAGGGTTCCAGAGTGTATCGGGTACATACCGGAGTACCGGAGGGGTTATCGGAACCCCCCAGGGAAAGTTAATGGGCCTAATGGGCCATAGTGGAGGAGAGGAGGCAAGCCACGGGAGGTGCCCCCCCCTTGCCCAATCCGAATTGGACAAGGGGAGGGGGCGCGGCCCCCCTCTTTCCTTCTCCTTCTCCCTCCTTTCCCCTTTCCCCCTCTCAGTTGGAAGGAAATGGGGGACCGAATCCTAATAGGAACGGAGTCCTAGTAGGACTCCCCCCTCCTGGTGCGCCCCCCCCCCTTGGGCCGGCCTCCTCCTCCCCTCCTTTATATACGGGGGCGGGGGCACCCCAAAGGCACGACAATTGTTCTCTTAGCCATGTGCGGTGCCCCCCCTCCACAGTTTACTCCTTCGGTCATAGTGTCGTAGTGCTTAGGCGAATCCCTGCGCGGATCACATCACCATCACCGTCACCACGCCGTCGTGCTGACGGAACTCTCCATCGGCCCTCTGCTGGATCAAGAGTTCGAGGGACGTCATCAAGCTGAACGTGTGTTGAACACGGAGGTGCCGTACATTTGGTACTAAGATCGGTTGGATTGTGAAGACGTTCGACTACATCAACTGTGTTAACCTAACGCTTCCGCTTTTGGTCTATGAGGGTACGTGGGCACACTCTTCCCCTCTCGTTGCTATGCATCTCCTACATAGATCTTGCGTGATCGTAGGAAATTTTTTGAAATTGCATGCTATGTTTCCCAACAGAATTAGAACACTAAGGGGCTCATTGTGCATTCTGTAAGCAGTGAGTTATCTCTTGATACACATGAAAAGAAACACATAGCAGGAGTAGGGTGTTACACCGGCATCGGTGGCCTAAACGGCTGAACCTAGGTAAACTGCCTACCGTGACTCATGGAGCGACCAGGGTGTTTTAACCCCTAACCGAACAATCTAAGAACTCATATGTAGTTTTGATATCGACGATCACCTGTTGATAAGTGGAGAAACAATAGAAGTTGATCTTTCCCATCACTACCCCGAACAAGATGAAAGTGATCCTATGGCATCTTGTCCATGATAGCCTGCCATCTGGAGTCTTAGCTTCAACGTCATGGACTCGGAGCTTTGTTGTTTTTGTGGCAGGGTCGAGAGTGTTAAGCATGCCCTCCTGTTTTGTCCGCATGCATGGGAAGTGTGGGAGGAAGTGAAGCACACCTTCAACATTAGTCTTGATGGTCTTGCCTTGTCATGGCTCTTCCACTTCCTATCGGGAGCATGCAAACTATCGGCTATGGTGCTAGCTGTCGCGGTCTGGCACATATGGGGGGCACGTAACTCTGTCAGGAACAACAACGAGCCTCTCATCCGCATCACACTTCCCTGAGGATTACTTATGTTGACTTAATTGTGCAACATCTTTATAACTCGTCCCCTGTCCACAATCCTGAGATCCATGCATCAAGCCCTTCTTGGTCTCCTCTGCCGCGAGGCTCCATTGTTTTTTTCTCTGATGCTACTATATTTGGCGAGCTCGACAGGTATGGTTATGGCGGCTTCCTTCTTGATCATGGCCGCCAGTGGATGCTTGCTTGTTCCGAGGCTCTCTCGGGCACTATGAATCTCGAGCTGGCAGGAGGCATTGCTCTTTCCCGAGCAGTTGTTTTGGCGCGCGAGGAGAACATCAACTCGGTCATCTTTGCGTCGGATTGCCTTTCCCTGGTGCAACACCTCAATTCTTCAGCCCGTGATTACTCGTGCGTGGGGTTTGTGGTGGCTGGTATCAAATGTGCATCCTCGAGTTTCATATCAAATGTGCATGTTTCTTGGCGGTACAATGTAATGGCTCATATTTTAGCTAAATCATGTATGAACACTAGTGGCCTTTCTGCTTTTAACTCGGATTGTATCCCAGAAACTCTGTGGAATTTTCGGAAGAAAAAAGGAAACTCCATGTAATCTTTATTTACGTCAACTATGTGTAATCTTTGTTGCTTAATTATTACGGACGTTCTTAAAAAAATACTTCTTCCGTAAATTAATATAAAAGCGTTTAGAATACTAAAGTAGTGATATAAACACTATTATATTAGTTTACAGAGGGAGTAATATCCACCACGGTACGTCCACTTTCATCAGCACTCGCACGTACAGTCCACGCGTGACCGTGACGTGAGTGAAAATATCCAACAACAAAAACCAGTTTGCACTCTGTATAACGAACAACAAACAAACAAACAACCCGATGGGTTATCTATCTATCCATGCATCATTTCCGGCCGTGCATGCAGAAGTAGGTTTCAAATTTCGATAATCTGTTAGTTCCCTCCACTCGATCTCGATCTCGAGCTTATATATACACGCTCCACATCCCACCATCATCATCAGCAACACGTACGTAGCGAGCCAACATAGTACAATGGCGTCGTCCGCCATGCACGTATCCATTCTTTCCCTCCTCCTCCTAGCCACCACAGTGAGCATCCCGCATGCCTCTTCTCGAGCCGCCCCCTCCCAGGCGGACGGCGGCGCTACCGGCGGCAAGGCCGTGTACACCAAGGTGTGCGACGCGTCCCGGTTCATGGCTGCCGGGCTGGACATGTCCAAGTACCGGTACTGCAACGCGTCGCTTCCGTACGGCGACCGTGTGCGCGACCTCATCGGCTGGATGACGGTGGAGGAGAAGGTGTCCAACCTCGGCGACTGGGCTGACGGCGCGCCCCGTGTCGGCCTTCCCCCGTACAAGTGGTGGTCGGAGGCGCTACACGGGCTCTCCAGCACCGGCCCCACCACCAAGTTCGACGACCCCAAGAAACCGCGCCTCCACTCCGGCCGCGCCGCCGTCTTCAACGGCACTGTCTTCGCTAACGTCATCAACAGCGCCGCCTCCTTCAACGAGTCCCTCTGGAAGTCCATCGGCCAGGTACGCACGTTACGGTGTCATGCATGTCGTCGGTGCCACGTCTGCTCTTTCCGTTTTCATGGTGCGTGTAACAACAGATCTGGTGGCATGCAATTTGTCTTGGCAGGCGATCTCGACGGAGGCCCGAGCGATGTACAACCTGGGCAAGGGAGGGCTGACGTACTGGAGCCCCAACATCAACGTGGTGCGCGACCCGAGGTGGGGCCGCGCGCTGGAGACGCCCGGCGAGGACCCCTACGTCGTCGGCCGCTACGCCGTCAACTTCGTGCGCGGCATGCAGGACGTCCCGGGCCACGAGGTGGCCTCCGACCCCATGTCCCGGCCGCTCAAGACCTCCGCGTGCTGCAAGCATTACGCCGCCTACGACGTGGACGACTGGTACGACCACACGCGCTTCAAGTTCGACGCCCGCGTCGAGGAGCGCGACATGGTGGAGACCTTCCAGCGCCCGTTCGAGATGTGCGTCCGCCATGGCGACGTCAGCAGCGTCATGTGCTCCTACAACCGCGTCAACGGCATCCCGGCCTGCGCCGACGCGCGCCTCCTCTCCGGCACCATCCGCCGCGACTGGGGCCTCCACGGCTACATCGTCTCCGACTGCGACGCCGTGCGCGTCATGACCGATAACGCCACATGGCTGGGCTACACCGCGGTCGAGTCCACCGCCGCCGTGCTCAAGGCCGGGCTCGACCTCGACTGCGGCGAGAGCTGGATCGTGCAGGACGGCAAGCCCGTCATGGACTTCCTCACCACCTACGGCCTGGAGGCCGTCCAGAAGGGCAAGACGCGCGAGTCCGACGTCGACAACGCGCTCACCAACCTCTACATGACGCTCATGAGGCTCGGCTACTTCGACGGCATGCCCAGGTACGAGTCCCTCAACGAGAAGGACATCTGCAGCCACGACCACAGGAGCCTCGCCCTCGACGGGGCCAGACAGGGCATGGTGCTCCTCAAGAACCACGGCGGCCTGCTGCCCCTTGACCCCAAGAAGTTCGGCGCCGTCGCCGTCCGCGGCCCACATGCCGAGGCGCCTGAAAAGATCATGGACGGAGACTACACAGGTGATCAGCTCTTCTCTAGCTGCTGTTGTACTACGTACACCTCACATGCCACGACACATCACGTACTCACATGTTACACATTCTCTTGGATGAAATTTGTAAATGCAGGGCCGCCTTGCCGGTACGTGACGCCGCGAGAAGGCATAAGCAAGGACGTGAAGATCTGGCATCACGCAAACTTGACCATCTACTTTGGTGGCATAAACATGCACATCGAGAGGGAGGGCAACGACAGGGAGGATCTCCTCCTGCCCAAGAACCAGACGGAGGAGATCCTCCACATCGCGGCGGGATCGCCTAACCCGATCGTCCTCGTCGTCCTCGTGATCCTGTCCGGCGGCGGCATCGACATCTCCTTCGCGCAGGGCAACCCCAAGATCGGCGCCATCCTCTGGGCCGGTTACCCTGGTGGGGAAGGTGGCATCGCCATTGCTGATGTCATCTTCGGAAGATACAGTCCAGGTAAATAAAGATGCAAAGTTTATTATTCCGATCAAAGTAAATGGATTCTGATTTTCTGACACATCGCTGGAAATGTAATTGCATGATCGAGCAGGAGGACGGCTGCCACTGACATGGTTCAAGAACAAGTACATCCACCAGATTCCTATGACGTCCATGGAGCTACGGCCGCGGCCGGACCACGGATACCCGGGGCGGACATACAAGTTTTACGACGGGCCGTATGTGCTTTATCGGTTCGCCCACGGCCTGAGCTACACCAAGTTCCGATACGAGAGCAGCGCTGGCAACGGCACCGCAGTCACCCTCGCCGCCGGCGGGCACTGCAAGCAGCTCAGCTACAAGGCCGGCGCCGTGGACACTGCCCCGTCCTGCCCGGCCATCGACGTCGCGAGCCACGCCTGCAAAGAGACCGTGGACTTCAACGTCAGCGTCGTCAATGGCGGGGAGGGGGGCGGGGGCCAAACGGGACGCTGTGCCTGCGCCAGAGGTGGCCGGCGCGCCCATCAAGCAGGTGGTGGCGTTCCAGAGGGTGTTTGTGAAGGCGGGCGGCGCAGCGACCGTTGGGTTCTCGCTCAAGGTGTGCGAGGCGTTTGGCATCGTGGAGAAGACGGCGTACACCGTCGTGCCGTCAGGCGTCAGCACCGTCCTCCTTGAGAACGGTGACACGTCGTCGCCGTCGTCGGTGTCTTTCCCCGTCAAGATCAGCTTCTCTACTTAGATTAGTTTTCCTCGGTTCTTTTGCGGCCTTTTAGGACGGTTTTTTCATTCTTTTATTTTTTTTCCTCGGAGTTTAGTGGTATTCAGCATCCTGCTCTGAATAGTTTGTACTACCTTCAGTGTCAAAGGGAACGTCCTGTTCCTGTAGATTTCTCAGTTATAAGGTGGTTGAATCAAATGATGGATTAATACAGCAAATTTTGCGTTGCTATATATATGGCAAAAAATCATTGACTCCGCGTTTCTTATCTAGACACTTTTCTTCAGTGAGATCCGTGCTTATTAAACTGAAGTTCCTATGAACATGGAGATGATAGATCAGAAAAAGTCTACTTTTAGTTCCTCAGCTATTTTGTGCTTACACAATTCTCAGACCCCACGCTCGCTCGCTGGAACTGCTCCAGAAAGTAAAGTAAGGGCGATAGTTTAGGCAACGGTTCCACTTGGTGAACTCCGGTGAGGAAACGGCTCCCTGTTTGCACTCTATTTTCCGATCAAAGTTAGTATCATGTTCCTCTATTTTGTGCTCTTTGGGTTGCCACTTTCCACGTATACAAAATCATTACCAAGTTATTGGTCAAAACCTATGGACGCCGATAACGCGCGTGCGTTCGGCCTGGGGACCTTCCAGACCGAACTCCCTCGTTCGGTAGGAGGGATGACTCCACGAACAATTTCGTTCGGTGGGAGGACCACCCCAGCCCGAACGCCACCTCATCGTTGGTTTTTTTTTCTTTTTGAAAAACAGAAAAGAAAACCCAGTATAAGAAAACAAATGAGAAAAGCCTGGATTTTTATTTCTGTGACAAATAAAAGCCCACTTTTTTGGTGTGCTACGAAAAAGAAAATATGGGCTTTTTGCTGTGACCAACAATTTTGCAATAAAACAGTATAAAAGAAAATGTAAAAATGCCATTGCAATAAAAGGTAAAATAAATAATTTGCCATGGCAATAGAAAGTAAGTTTAATTTGCCATGATAGACTAAAATAAATAATTTGACTTATATGTAAAAGAAAATTTTGCCATGGCAGTATAGATAGTGTTGCCATGACAATAAATCTAAATTTTGCCATGGCAGTATAGATAGTGTTGCCATGACAATAAATCTAAATTTTGCCATGGCAAAAATAAGTGTGAAGGTGCCATGGAAAATAAGAGTAGAAATTGCCATGGCAAGAAAAGTTAAAAATTGCAACATTCTTCGAATTAAGATATGACATGACCCTACCTTTTTTAATAGAAGTGTCATGTTCATGGAAACATTTTTAAAAACATTTTAAGTAGCCATCACTACAAAGTTTACACTATGAAAAAAGTTGCCATCATGGCAACATATGCACACAAAAAAATATGGCGAAAAAATGTTTCTGTAGACGCATTGAAAAATTTCAAAAATGGAGAAAACATCTGAAGTTGTAGTGATATCGTACATGTAATCACCATCGCAAAACAAATTACAAAGGATCAAAAACTTTTGCCATGGGCAAAACAAATTTGAAAGTTCAAAACTTGTCGTGTTCTCAAACTAATTTGTAATTGTCATGGCAAACCATTCTTTGGATGGACATGGCAAAAGACACAACGAACCATGGCAAAAAATGCTTCTAGTTGC
The DNA here is from genome assembly GCF_003073215.2 of Triticum urartu. NCBI lineage: Eukaryota > Viridiplantae > Streptophyta > Magnoliopsida > Poales > Poaceae > Triticum > Triticum urartu. The sequence goes on from NW_024116537.1 coordinate 7,550, forward strand.
CATGGCAAAAAATGCTTTTAGTTGCCATGGCAAAAAACACATCTATAAAAAAAACAATTTTAGTTGCCATGGCAAGTTTGCCATGTTTTTGAACAATCTTAGGTTGTCGTGTTTTTGAACATCCTAAGTTGCCATGGCAAGTTTGCCATGTTTTTTAACATCTTAATTAAGGCACTTTGTCATGTTTACCATGTTTTAAACAGCTTAATTAAGAGAAGTTTGCCATGTTTTTGAAGATCTTAAGTTTGCCATGTTTTTGAACATATTAATTTGCCATGTTTTTTAGTATATATAAACTTTGCCATGTTTCTGAAAATCTTATGTTGCCATGGCAAATGTTTTTAGATAAAAAGGTGCCACGGAAAATCACATGAATTTTGTCGTATAGAGGCTTATACAGTATAAAATTGCTACTCTTTATGAACAAGGACAGAGATGAAAATTACCATGAACTTTGCAAATATCAACTACATTTTTGGCATGTTGCAAAAAGAAGAAGAAGAAGAAAAATTCCATGCTCATGGCAGAAAAATAAACGAGCTAAAATTTCCATGGCAATTTTGGAGATAGTGAACTTGAGTGAAAAATTGCCATCACAGCAACAAAATCTTCACTATATAGTATATAACATGCCAAGGTACATAATGTGTGAAAGTGCCCATGGCAAAAAAAGACTATATTGCCAGGGTCCATGCATTAAATTTGCCGTGATGTATGGACTAGACCTACCATCGTTGTATAGAAAAGAAAAAATTTCCATATTGCGAAAGAAGAAGAAAAATTTGCCATGCTCATGGCAAAAAATATGAGCTAAATTGCCATGACTGATTGTGAACTTGGGTGAAAATTTTCTTCTCAGCAACAAAATCATCACTACATAACATGACCAAAAAATGTGTGAAAGTGCCCACCATGGCAAAAAGAAGAATATATTGCCATGGCAATTTACAGATTGTAAATTAGGGTGGTAAGAAGGGAAGACTATGTTTATCATCTCTAAAGCTATTACAGACACTACTACACACAAAATTGTGAAGTTGCCATGACTAATTGTTAGATGACATGCATTTACTCATAGAATTAACAACAATTTACACTGAGACTATTTTAACAAAAGATTCTGCTGTGCCTCTACTGCGTCATGACATGGCAATTTGCAAATGAACTGACAAGATTGAAGCGAATGTGTAACACCCTCGATGCGACTATAGCTCCCACGTGTCGAGGCACGACTTAGAGACATAATCGCATTGAAGGCATATGTCGCAAGTTAGGCAATCTTCACAAACATCCCATGTAATATGAATAAAAAGGGGAGATAACATAGTTGGCTTACACTCGCCACGTCAATCAAGTACATAAATAACATTACATCATCCAAACACTCATGGCCCAACTACGGCGCCAAAATAAAAGAGAACCCAACATGCGACACGGTCCCAATCACCCCCAACTGGGCACCACTACTGATCATCGGGAAAGGAAACGTAGTAACGTTGAGAGTCTTCGTCGAACTCCCACTTGAGCTCATACGCGTCTCCTGGAGCGGAATCATCAGGCCCTGCATCTGGTGTAATAGTAATCTGTGAGCCACAGGGACTCAGCAATTTCGCACCCTCGCGATCAAGACTATTTAAGCTTATAGGCAAGGTAAGGTAAAAATATGTGTGGAGCTGTAGCAAGCGACTAGCAAATATGGTGGCTAACTTATTCGCAAAGGAGAGCGAGAAGAGGAGGCAAAGCGCGAGCGAGAAACTAGAGAGCAACCTGCGCAAACATTACTCCAACACCGTGTCCACTTCCCGGACTCCGCCGAGAAGAGGCCATCACGGTAACACACTCAGTTGATTCATTTTAATTAAATTAAGGTTCAAGTTATCTACAACCGGACATTAACAAATTCCCATCTGCCCATAACCACGGGCACGGCTTTCGAAAG
>NW_024116538.1:0-5505 GCF_003073215.2 Triticum urartu
GTGATTAGACTACTTGACCAAATAAAACTTATCCTTTTCCCAATTTTAGTTCTTGGCAGATTTTAGCTATTGTAGGACAAGTCAAGCAATCATCACACAATTCAAGCAAGCATGCAAAGAGTATATTGGCAGTGGAAAGTAAAGCATGCAACTTGCAAGAATGTAAAGGGAAGGGTTTGGAGGTTTCAAACGCAATAGGAGATAGGGATGTTTTTGTCGTGGTTCCGATAGGTTGTGCTATCGTACATCCACGTTGATGGAGACTTCAACCCACGAAGGGTAACGGCTGCGCGAGTCCACGGAGGGCTCCACCCATGAAGGGTCCATGAAGAAGCAACCTTGTCTATCCCACCATGGCCGTCGCCCATGAAGGACTTGCCTCACTAGCGGTAGATCTTCACGAAGTAGGCGATCTCCTTGCCCTTACAAACTCCTTGGTTAAACTCCACAATCTTGTCGGAGGCTCCCAACTGACACCTAGCCAATCTAGGAGACACCACTTGATAACCCACAAGTATAGGGGATCACAACAGTTTTCGAGGGTACAATATTCAACCCAAATTTATTGATTCGACACAAGGGGAGCCAAAGAATATTCTCAAGTATTAGCAGCTGAGTTGTCAATTCAACCACACCTGGAAACTTAATATCTGCAGCAAAGTATTTAGTAGCAAAGTAATATGATAGTAGTGGTAACGGTAGCAAAAGGTAACATTAGTAAAAGTAATGTTTTTGGTATTTTGTAGTGATGATAGCAATAGCAACTCCCTCTGATGATAGCAATAGCAACTCCCTCTGCTGCTTCCCGTCCTGCTGCACTTCCGTCCTGCACACTAGCTACTCCCATCTTCACGGCAAGCTCCAGTCCGATCGTCCCCGTAAAAGCTCTTACCAAGGTAAGCACCGTCTGTCCTCTTATCTTTCTGCTCCGGACTTCTTTCCTGATCTGCATGTGATGCATGATGTTATGAGTGTATCTGGGTCCGGTGCAATACATGTGTATGTGTCTGTGTAGGTTTGAACAATTATCACCAGGTAGGATTGCTCCTATAGATACGCTCCTGTGGCAATCAGCCGAGTGATCTACGTGTACGTTAGTACTAGCACTATAAAGATCAAAGCGAAGATCGTCCAGCGATTTGCGAGTATTATCTTGGTGTTGCTAATCGATTGCTCGTAGTACGAGTAGCACTTCTAATTGTACACTGATTGCTATGCACGTGTATTTGTATGACCAAAAATACTTTGTCATGTATGAATTTGGTGTTGTGGCAGTGAGCTAATTTTTTTATTAAATACATAGTGGGATTTTATTTCTGCTACGTGTTATGTGGTGTGGGGGTATGGGGTATGCACTATTTGATTAAAATTGTAACATTCATTTTATGATAGATGGATAAAGGTAAATCTGGGAAAGCAAATTGGATCCTGTTGCCCATAAAATTTTCCTTGACATTTGTGTTGAAGAAGTGAATGCAAATAACCGTTCTGATGGACATTTGAGCCCAATTGGGTATGAAAATATGATAAGGAAGTTCAATGAGCGGACACACAGAAATTATGTTCGCAAGCAATTCAAGAATAGGTGGGATTTACTTAAAAAAGAGTACAATTGTTGGAAGACGTTGAACCAAAAGGCATCTGGCATTGGAATAGATCCTGTTACTAGAAGCATTGCGGCTACCGATGAATGGTGGGCGAATGAGATACAGGTATTGAAGCATTCATATTACTTTTACTTGTTACTTTGCCATCCAATTTCTTAATTAATTTATTTTGTGTGATTTTTCTGCAGAGGAATGAGATTGCCGCCAAGTTCCGATATGCTCCATTAGTTGATGAGCAAAGAATGAGTTTTATATTTGATGACCATAGTGTGACGAATGCATATGCAAGGGTCACAACTCCCTCGTCTCAAGTTGATGCTTCTCAAATTAACATTGAAGAGGGTAATGAGGACGACTCGGGATGTGAGTTAGATGTTAACCAAGTTACACACACCAATGTTTCATCTAAAGGTCGAAAGAAGAGATCATGTCCTTATTCACCGAGTCCCAAGATGGTCCAGAAGGCGGCAAAAGACAGTGATGATAAAATGGTATTTAACCATATGGTTGACCTTTGGGAGAGGAGGGAGATTAGCCGCAATTCGGCGACGTCTCAAACAAATGTGGATCATGTGAGAGATGAGATAAAAGAGATGACGACCATGGTGGTGAACGATGGAGGTCGTCCTGGAAGTGATGTGTATTTCTATGCTCTACAACTGTTTACGAAGAAGGAACATCGTGATGTGTTCAGTGCCCTCAAGGATGAGACTCCTAGTGTGAGGCTTGAATGGATCAAGAGGACATGGGATCTCTTTATGAAAAAAGATTAGAACTTCTGTGATGTTATTTTCTTTGAACAAAATTACTTGCTATCGACTTGTACTATCATGAACCTATGTTTTGTTTGGAACCTCTTGTTTGCACTCATATTGTAATATAGGGAAACTGGATTGTTTGTCATCAATTCGTATGCATCATGGATCTTTTTTCTACTCATTTTTAAAGCCATGTATCATGTTTGACGGCTCAAATTATTTTGTTTTATTGTGTACCAAATTATAATGCATCTATATTGTGTTCTTTATATGACAGATGGATATCTCTGTTGAGGATGAAGATGAAGAATTAGATTTCTGCATTCTTGCAATGGCACATTATCTTCAAAACAAAGAGAGGGTGCCCTATGCACCTAGAAGAGCACCAATGATGACGGGGTTGCAATGGGTGCAAGAGAAAGAGATGAATCCAAAAGCATTCTACTCAATGTTTAGGATGCGGAGGTTGGTGTTTTACCCATTGCATGACATGCTAGTTGAGAAATACGGTTTAAAGTCAACTTGCAACATGTCAAGTAAAGAAGCGTTAGCACTATTTTTATGGACTTTGGTGACATGCCAGACCACCGACAATATTGCGGATCGATTTGAACACAGTCGGTCTACAATTAACAAAAAGTTTAAAGAGGTTTTAAGGTGTGTATATCGTATGGCTGGTGATTACCTACGACCCAAAGATGAAACTTTCACCCAAGTTCACGACTCGCTTAAAAAACCAAGATTTTGGCCTCACTTCAAGGATGCCATTGGGGCCATAGATGGAACACACATACCTTGTATTGTGCCGGAAAAAGAGCAGCCCAAATATCGGAACAGAAAAGGTGTCACCACTCAGAATGTCATGGCAATATGTGATTTTGATATGAGGTTCATTTTTGTTGTTGCTGGATGGCCTGGATCTGTTCATGACACCCGTGTATGGGCTGATGCACGAGCTGAATATCCCAGTTTCCCACACCCTCCGAATGGTAATTACTCGTACATGCATTTTTTTACACTAGCCTTTTGCTTTAAATTACCGCTCTTCATTGTATTTTTGTTCCCTGTATAGGAAAATACTATCTTGTTGACTTAGGCTATCCAAACAGAGATGGCTATCTAGCACCATACAAAGGACAACGGTACCATGTACCTGATTTCCAACAAGTACCTCCACGAGGGAGAAATGAGACCTTTAATCATCTACATTCCTCACTACGAAACGTTATCGAAAGAACTTTTGGTGTTCTCAAGATGAAATGGCGAATCCTTCTTGGCATTAGGCGTTACAAAGTTGAAACACAAACAATGATAATTACTGCATGTACTTGTCTTCATAACTACATCCGTGAGAGCAAACTACCTGATGAGCATTTTGATATGGTTGAGAATGGATCCTATGTTCACGAGGAGAGCGCTTCTCATCACTTTGCACCCTATGATGAAGGCAATATGGGAAGTGTACGAGATGCTATTGCTGCGAGTGTCTTTCCTTGATGAATAGCTTTATTGTGTATGCTTTTGTTGGGAGAACCATGTAATATTTAGAATATCTTTCTTTCTTCTCAAGTACTACAGACGAGTTTTTTCCGTATGTGCGACAATGATCTTCCTTATGTGGACTTGTTACAATTTAGCGATGTTTCAAAATAAATTTTATGTTCGTATGTGCGGCTAAACAATACAAAATAACCCAATTATTATTTCAACAAAAAAAAATTTAGGGGTATTACAGACTTTTTATTGGGTATATAGAAAATAAGCTAAACGCAAAGAGGCTAAAAAGAACTGGATGGCTTATTCTCACTGGGCTTATTTCCACAGTGGCTTCTTCATAAGCCAGAGGTGAAAAGAACTGGCCCTTAATAGAGTACCGGAACAAAGCATTAACACATAGTGAATACATGAACTCCTCAAACTACGGTCATCACCGGTAAGTATCCCGATTATTGTCACTTCGGGGTTAACGGATCATAACACATAATAGGTGACTATAGACTTGCAAGATAGGATCAAGAACTCTCATATATTGATGAAAACATAATAGGTTCAGATCTGAAATCATGGCACTCGGGCCCTAGTGATAAGCATTAAGCATAGCAAAGTCATAGCAACATCAATCTCAGAACATAGTGGATACTAGGGATCAAACCCTAACAAAACTAACTCGATTACATGATAGATCCCATCCAACCCATCACCGTCCAGCAAGCCTACGATGGAATTACTCACGCACGATGGTGAGCACCATGAAATTGGTGATGGAGGATGGTTGATGATGACGATGGTGACAGACCCCCCTCTCCGGAGCCCCGAACGGACTCCAAATCAGCCCTCCCGAGAGGTTTTAGGGCTTGGCGGCGGTGAGCATCATGAAATTGGTGATGGAGGATGGTAGAACGCGATGAATCCTTCTCTCTGATTTTTCTCTCCCCGAAACCAAATATATAGAGTTGGAGTTGAGGTCGGAGGAGCTCCAGGGGGCCCACGAGGTAGGGGGGCACGCCCTACGGGGGCAAGCGCGCCCTCCACCCTCGTGGACAGGTGGTGGGCCCCCTGGCCTTCATCTTTTGCAAGGATTTTTTTATTATTTCTGAAAAGTTGTTCCGTGAAGTTTCAGGTCATTTCGAGAACTTTTTTTTTCTGCACATAAATAACACCATGGTAATTCTGCTAAAAACAGCGTCAGTACGGGTTAGTTCCATTCAAATCATGCAACTTAGAGTCAAAAACAAGGGCAAAAGTGTTTGGAAAAGTAGATACGACGGAGACGTATCAACTCGCAACTAAAATATGTGTATATCCATTAGAGGAAGGAAAAGGTCCCATATAGTCAAAGCCCCAAACATAAAATGGTTCAACAAGTTTAATCATATTAATGGCATAATCAACTAGCAAGCAATAATAATAAATCTCGGATGACAACACTTTCTCAAAACAATCATAATATGATATAACAAGATGGTATCTCGCTAGCCCTTTCTGAGACCGCAAAACATAAATGCAGAGCACCTTTAGAGATCAAGGACTGACTAGACATTGTAATTCATGGTAAAAGAGATCCAGTCAAGTCATACTCAATGTAAACTAACAGTAATGAATGCAAATGATAGCGGTGCTCTCCAACTGGTGCTTTTTAA